>NC_061485.1:17136680-17356680 GCF_022539355.2 Hippoglossus stenolepis
TGATGTGAGTAAAGAATGTTTTCATATCGTTTACACTATTCTTTTGTATAAGCAAAGTCTTGAAGTTTATTTATTATTAGTTCATTTAATACAGAGAAACATAGTAACAGATGGCAGGTACATGATAAACATGATTTCTAGCCGAGGCTAATTTGCAATCCCTGTCCCTTGTTAGGCTTTTCTTATGTAGAAAGATCACAATGCATTGTTATAATATAAATATAAGTTAATCTGACACACACACACACACACACACACACACACACACACACACACACACACACACACACACACACACACACACACACACACACACACACACACACACACACACAGAGAGAAAGGGACATGATCAAATGAGCAAAGTAATTATATCAAATTACAAAATCATAAAACATGAGCACAGCTGCATGAACACTGATTGCAGGTTTGGTTTTGTTTCAGCCTCTCGATAAAATATTTTCAGATTAGTTAGTTTTTTTATTTCTGTCGGTAAGAATTCCAAAAATGTGTTCCCATTACTGAAATGATGAGTGACTGAAAGTGTTTTTTTCGCTGTGCCACGCTGAATTTACTGTGTGGATTGTGAATGTGTGTCTGTGGCTGTTTCCCCAGTGGTTCACTCTGAAGGACACTCCTTCAGGACGGGTTCATTTCCGATTGGAGTGGTTGACCTTGTTGCCCAGCAGCGAACGACTAGAGCAGGTTTGAGTCACGTATTTCCGCTGATACTGCACATTCCCCTTAGGTGATTACCCTTGGTACCCTTAGTGGGTTTTTGTGTGCCCCTCAGCCCTCTATTATTGTCTACCTCTGTTCAATTCCCTCCCAGATCCTAAAGAGAAACGAGAGTGTGACTAGTAAGACTGCCGATCCACCGTCTTCTGCCATCTTGGTTGTGTATCTGGACAAGGCTGAGGCACTTCCTGTGAGTCAAATGTCTCTGTGTGTGCCACCGTGTTCGTGCTCAGCTCTGAGCGGCTTCCTGTGTGTGGTCACACTTGAAGCAGAGCAGTAACTGCCATCTGTTAAACATTCCACATTGTTGTTGCCTTGTCCTCTAACCCTGTTCCCTCCAGTGCAGTGCGGAGTGTGGCTAACTTTATCCAGGACTGTCGAACACATTGTTCCTGCTGTGCTCATTTCTGCATTCATATCTCATACTAAAGGCAAAAGCATTGACTGAATCCTCGGAATGAAGCTCAGTCTTTGTGGTTTCTCTCGGTGCAAATCTCTACTTCCTGATTATGCCAAGCCGCACGGGGCTCTTATTATTTCTGCTGTTGCTATGGCAGCCTGTGAAACACTATTATTCACATAAACCATGTGTTGTCAGTATGGCTGATGAGTTTTTTTAGCTCTGCTCCTGGTCACAGAAGAAGTCTTTGTTCACATGCCTCACTGTGTTTTCATATTTGTCTAATAAGAGATGTTCTGGTACCATTTTCCCCTTTTAGATACAGATTCTGATACCTGGACATATCAGCCAATACCGAGTATCAATCAGATACAAGTGCATCAAAAAACCTATATAATGCATTTTAACAGCTCTATGCTACTAGCCCTGTATGGAAGTGATGATTGCTATCATTGTTGTATGGCCTGGCCCAGGAGAATTAATGTCATAGGATGTATTTTATTTTCTAGTTTTACAGTCAGAACTGGAAAAAAACACAAATAAACAAATCCAGGAATACATAATAATGACTTCCTTTAAATAGCTGTTAAAGTTAAGCCACAGTTAATAGACATTAAAGACCTTTTAATTTTGAAACAGTACAGTAACAGTATGAAACAGAGTAACAGCAACTTACACTAAATAAATCTAGGAATAAATTGGCTACACACTAGTGCCACCCCTTGCATATGGGGTAGTATTGCATATGGTACTTGTCACCTTTTTACTTGCTGACATTATAGTTAGCTCTGGCTAATGCTACACTGCCTACTCCTGTGGCAGTACAGTGCAACTGCCGATTTGAAGCAGCAAACAAGAAGAGATTTCCTGGCAAACAAATCTGCAGTTTTATCTGAGTGAAAAAAAGAAATTACTTTAAAGATGTGGTATTGGATTGATACATAGATGTGCGAACTATATCAGTATATATCAATATCAGAGGAATATCAGATGCTGGTAACTGCATAGGAACATTTCTATGTCTAATACTGTGCATCTTTTAGATGAAGAAGGGAAATAAAGAGCCCAATCCCATGGTGCAGTTGTCTGTGGAGGATGTCACGAGAGAGAGCAAGGTATTTCTAATGAGAAAAAACAATTGTGCTGTTTTTATTTTGATTTAATGTGAATCTTGAACGTCTAATTCCTCCTACTGTCTATTCCTGCCTTTAGACTTGTTACACAACTGTTAATCCAGATTGGGAGGAAGCGTTTACCTTCTTCATCCACAATCCACTCAAACAGGACATAGACATTCAGGTAACACCTCATAAACTCATTAGCTGATCTGCAATAAACTTTTAAGTCAGGCATTCTGATAGACATACTAGTTGTCGTCTTATTTTGGTTTTTCTCTTCATTTATAATGCACCAGGTGAAGGACGCCGACCGTGTACAGACCTTGGGGAGTCTGACTATCCCTTTGTCCCGTTTGCTGTCCAACGCCAATCTTTCTCTGGACCAGTGGTTCCAGTTGGACAATTCTGGATCAGCCAGTCGCATCTATATCAATACAGTTCTCAGGGTAAATCACAAATAGACCAAAGCACAAAGTAGAAGTGTGTACTGGGGTCACAACTGGAAATGAATTCTGTGATTTTGGTCACACTTTATCTCTTATTTTTTCCACTGTACAATAGGTCCTGTGGTTAGATGAGGAACGTATTGGAGCAGATGTGTCATCTGATCTGGCAGCTGGACTTTCCAAACAGCTGCCACAACATAGCTCCCCTCATCCGAGCTTTGCCACTGAGGTAACAGATGAGACTCTATATATTAACATGTTAGAACAGTCTATTGCACGTATACATATTTTTAAGTTTGTCATTTTTTTCAGGGAGTGCTCAGGATTCACCTGTTGGCAGGTCAGAATCTTGTTCCGAAAGACAACCTGATGGGAGGAATGGTGAAAGGGAAAAGTGATCCTTACGTCAAGATCAATGTTGGGGGCGAAACATTCACGAGTCATGTTATCAAGGGCAACCTTAACCCCACATGGAATGAGATGTACGAGGTAAATAACAGGAAGTCATGGAAAGAAAATAGTTTTCGCTCTACTTCATGTTGATTGCTGGGATTTTTTAAGTGTTTGCATGCATTTAAAAATGTGTTGTATACTTTGGTTTGAAAGATTGTGACTGTGTTCTCCCTTCAGGTGATTCTAACACAACTGCCAGGCCAGGACCTGCTTGTGGAAATGTTTGATAAAGACATGGACATGAAGGACGACTTCATGGGAAGGTAGCTGCGTATTATTTATGTATCACATGCGTTAATTAGATTCAGGAAGATGCATTCATATGTCATATGTCTTGACACACAGGTTGAAGATTAGTCTGAAGGACATCATTGATTCCCAGTACACTGATCAGGTGAGATACTTCAAACACACCGTTGATGGTTTTAGTCATGTGGTTAGAACGAGGGAAGAGCAGCACAGCAAGTGGACATTGAACCAAAAGTAAACAAAGATTGGTCAGAGACATTTCGAGTTCTAGAAAAAGGGGGAAAGAATAAGCACAGAGATTTCTGTGGAATAAATTTGTTAAATTCAATGATCTGAATTCAGGCCTTTAAAAGTCTTGAATATGTTAACATATTATCTTCTAGCTCTTAAATACATTCAGGTAGGTCTTTATTATGTTCACATTCATTTAACTTAGCTTCTGTTGCACTTTTAAATGATTTTTTTAAATATAAAAATGTTTTGGTAATATGCAGAGATTCTATATTTCTTCTATGTTGCAGTTCTCTCGTAATGATACATACATGTACATAAGCACGGGGGAATAAAACTGCTAACATGACCAACGTGGACACATACTGTCTCTCCCTGTAGTTTGTGATGAGCATATCGAGGGTTCTTCTCTATGTGCCTACTTCTTCAAAAAGGTCTCAAATTGAACTTGTTGAAACCTGCAGAAACTTGATAAGCTACATTAACACGGTTTCTCTTTATTTCTCAGTGGTACACTCTCAGTGATGTGAAATCTGGTCGACTTCACCTGGTGCTGGAATGGGTGCCAACATCCTCAGAGTCCGACAGGTTGGACCAGGTCAGTACTTTCAGATCAAGTCATTGACGGATGCTTTGTGTTTAGCTCGATTCACATTCACTCTTCTCTTCCCTGTGTCGTCAGGTTCTTCAGTTCCGTTCCAGACAGTCCTACCAGAACAAAGCCGTTCCCTCGGCAGGCCTTCTGTTTGTGTATATCGAGCAAGCAGATGGTTTACCGGTGAGGCCTTAGATATTGCCGTAAAGGATTAAATGCAGGGTTAAAGCAGTAAAACCACAAAGAACATAATTGTCTGTTCTATCTCTTTGCAGGTGAAGAAGAGCGGAAAAGATCCTAAAGTGGGAGCAGACCTGACTCTTGGACAAATGTCTCGCAAAACGACAGTAAGACACCAAAAATAGATAGACGGAGCACTTCAGTGAATCCCAAAGGGAAATTCCAGACCTCATTCAGATAATACTGAGTTTGAAGGTTCTCCCTTTTTTCTGACACTTGCATCTGTTCTAAAGGTATGTGAGCGCAGCACATCCCCGCAGTGGAATGAGGCATTCTGTTACCTGGTTCCAGATCCCAGAAAAGATGTTCTTGTAATCAAGGTGGGACGGCTTCACTGCGTATTCAACACACCATAGATGCAAATATTGAATGTCTGATTACAAACACTCCCACTTTGTTATGTTTCTCCAGTTCTCTCACAGCTGGAACCTGCCCATTGGTTCCCTGGTGGTTCCTATTAAAGAGCTGCTCTCTGAACCAGAGCTGGTCCTGGACCAGTGGTTCAATCTGGATGGAGCCTCACCAGAGAGTCGGGTTCTTCTAAGGGCTGAACTTAAGGTGGGAGAACTCAAGTCTTTTCATTTTCTCTGTATGTTTCATGCTAGATAGTTGGTGTGTGTGCTTAAGTTTCTTTTTCTTCATATCTTTATCCCTTACAGTAATTTGTACAGTTTATTTTGCTCTCTATGTAATTGTAACATCTTTATCTTTGTATTTGTTTAGCTCCATGTAACTCCATATAATATTTCTCTTTGTTTCTTTCTCATGTGTATGTCTGTATCTTTGGAGTCTGTGGCTTTAGAGTCAGTTCTCTGATTTTGTACTTGATCTACTGATATTGATATTTACAGTCAGGACTGTTACAAAGCTGATTAACAAAGTGAAATAATTAATATCCTATTGAACTACAGATGCTGATTCCCACCAAATGTCCTGGTGCCACTGATAAAGCCAAGTTCACTTCGGCCTCAGACCCCTCCCCTGCTCAGCGAAAACCTGAGATAGAGACAGTGCTGAGGTGAGACCATCCGTCCATCCGTCCATCCGTCCATCCATCTCACCATTTCTCGATTCTCTCTTAAATTTCCCTCATTACTACATTTAAGGTCCAGTTCAGTGGACACTCCTCCTGTGGAGACCATTGTCTCTTCAGTCACTTCACACGAAGACGTTGACGTAAAGGAAACAGCAGCTGAGGTGATCGAAGAGAAGGTGGAAGAACCATCGAGACCTGCCATGGCACAACCTCCCCACACTTCTCCAGACCTCAGCTTTGCCAGTGAGGTACATTGCGTAATAGTGATCTACAGCACCAGATACGAGCAGGAGGATGTAACACCATCACGTTTGATAAAGTACATGATCTATTTATATAGTTAAATGGTCTCTTCTTATAGGGGCTGCTGAGAATCATCCTGCTGGAGGCCCAGAGTCTGGTTTCCAAAGACAGTATGATGGGCGGTATGGTAAAGGGCAAGAGTGACCCCTATGCAAAGATCAGTGTTGGAGACGCCGCGTTTAAGAGTAACGTGATCAAGGAGAATCTCAACCCAGTCTGGAGTGAAATGTATGAGGTGTGTAGAGGCGACTGGACAATTTGAATTCTCATGAGCTGATTGAAATGGAGATGACACTGATAACCAGGAGCGACCGTCCTCTGTTGCCACAGGTGGTGCTGAGGCCCCAGTCTGGACAGGAGGTGCAAGTGGAACTATACGACAAAGACATGGACAAAGATGACTTCCTGGGCAGGTGAGGGCAAATGTGGAGGTTTCCAGCTGTACAGCAGTTACTGGTATCACTTGTATATTATGATGTGCTGTATTTTGAGAAAACAAAAATAAGAATTGAATATTTTCAATAATGTATTATTATAGTCCAAAACAAATACTGTAACAGCATCAGGAAATATTCATACTTTAGAATTAGTATTTTTGTCCACATTTTTTGTGACTAAGCTGTACTTCACACATGTGCATTTTATTCTTCATTTCGAACAGATTCAAAATCAGTGTCGCAGACATCATCCGTTCCCAGTACATAGACCAGGTGAGAATAATAACTGTGTATGAATATGTGTTCCTCTGGTGTAATCACAGGCTGTGACTCAGTAAATGTACTTTACATCTCTGCCTCAGTGGTACATGCTGAGTGACGTGAAGTCTGGACGGGTTCGCCTCATATTGGAGTGGGTTGCAGCAGTGTCCTCTAATAACAACCTGGAGCAAGTTAGTGCAACATTTTTATGTTATTTGTTCAGGTTACTTCTGTCAATCATGCTCATATTTTATTCTTCATCATTTTTTGCGGGCTGTTCCTCTCTCAACCAAATAGGTTCATCTGCTCAATGTGCACATCCCCACTGTAATGAATCACTGTAATGTTTTTCTTGATGTTAATTCTCTGCTGCAGATGATGCAGCTCCAGTCTCTCCAGTCTTACCAGAACAAGGCTGTTTCCTCTGCAGCTCTGCTCTTTGTCTATGTGGACAGAGCACACTCATTGCCTGTGAGTACCTTGTCATTTTGTATCCAGTTAGTGTGCTGCCTCTGAGGTATAGCAAGTCATTGTTGGAAAACATGTGCTGCTGAAGAGATGCTCAACTGGAATAAAGTGGAAAATTACTTCACACTCTTAAGAATTAGTTTTATAAGTTGTTGGCATAGCAAGTTAAGAATATTTTTTAGAAGAAATGAATAGAATCAACTGAATCTATTCATCAAATGTTAAGTGTTACGTATTTCTGTGTCCAGTTCAAGAAAAGTGGAAAGGAGCCCAAGGCTGGGGCCGAGCTTGTATTTGGAAACACAACCTACAAAACCAAGGTATGACTCTGATAATAAACACATGAAACACACAAACACACACAAGTAACTAAACAATTGTGTTGGTAAATGACTAACAATTTTGCAGAGTAAATAACTAAAAGCTACTATGTGTGGAATTTAAAAAATCATAACTTTGGCTCCTCCCAGCCTAACGACTGACAAAAAAGACAGAAGCTTTGTAAGCAGTGCTTACAATGCTACAATTAAGGTGTTTCAGTTGAACCCACAAGGAAGACACAACTTGAAGTGCTGTATATATATGATTTTTATATTTGCTCCTTTTCTTCTGTTTGAAGGTTTGTGATCGCTCCTCATCTCCTCAGTGGAGTGAGGCATTCTACTTTTTGGTGCGGGACCCTGAAAAGGAGATGCTCATAGTGAAGGTGAGTAATACACACTATATAAAGCCTGCTGTAAAATAGAGCTTAATCTCTGACTGACTTTATGAATGTGCCCTGATCACTGGTAGTTGTCAAGTGCGTGGGACCAGCCAATGGGATCTCTGGTTGTTACTGTCAGAGAGCTGCTCACCAAGCCACAGCTGGTCCTGGACCAGTGGATGCATCTGGATGGAGCTTTACCTGAAAGTGAGATTCTACTTAGGGCTGAACTCAAGGTGAGAGAAAATACACACACACACACACACACACACACACACACACACACACACACACACACACACACACACACAGACGCATGGTATTGCTGCCATTGTCTCTGATACACAGAATAACCAAACAGAAATGTGTCATTGACAGATCCTGAACTCAAGGATGACTGAGGTTCCACAGCCCTCTGTGACTAGTTCAGAGAAAGAAAAGATGGCCACCGGCTCTGACAAGGCATTCAGAGCAGCAAGGGAAGAGGAAGAAATCCCAGAGCGTCCAACACATGAGTGAGTGTTTGGGTTGATATGATGTCATGTGCCTATTCAAATATGTCTCACGCATATGTTCTATTCTATGAGTTAGCAAATAAATACACATTTGAAACAAACAAGCAACCAGAATGACACCCGGTAGAGTTCATACCTCCACCAAGGCCCAACAGTCCCCTTATGAAACCACTTTTAAATTTCACTTTGGATCTGCACCAAATTGTACACACTCATAAACATCAGTCCCCTAAAATCGCAATGTTAAAGAAAGTGAAAAAAAACATCTGGATCCCCCGACTGATCCAGATCCCAGTGGGTTCTCCACTGACCCATACTGCATCCTTCCACTAAGTTCCATGGTAATCTATTTAGTAGTTTTTGTGTAATCCTGCTAACAATTAGACGGACAGACAGACAAACAAACGCAGGCGAAAACATGAACGTAATAATGAACATGAGAACATGAAAACTGCTGTGTCTGTGAGTTAGTGTAGCAATGGGAAGGTGGATTTTGTCAGGAAATGTACTCCCTTAAAAATGTGCTGTGCCAGGAAATTGCAATGGATTGCCTGGTGTTTTGTGACAGCTATATATATATATGTGTGTGTGTGTGTGTGTGTGTGTTCAGGTCTGTTGCTGTATCCAAACAGCCCAAACAACCCGAGGCAGCAGAAACACGTGCTGCTGCGGCTCCTGTTGAACCAGCTGCCGTTTACACTGCACCTGAAACATTCCCTTCTGCTGCTGCTGTGAGTTTCATCACATATCAGTCAGTTGTTATTGTGTTTTGTCTCTTCTCACCTTGATAACCTTGATTTGATTTTGCTCAGCTGGAGAGAGAACCAACAGATTGGGAGGAGCGTCCCTCACAATCAGACACATCACTGAAAGGAGACTTTGAACCACAGCAAACAAAGGGGTGAGCTCCACGTTGTCTTACAGGTCCAGTGTGTAGGGTTTAGAGGGATCTGTTGGTGATCAGCTGAAAGTAATTCTCATCGTGTTTTTGTTACCTCAGAATGAGCACTTTATATTTACATCAGGAGTCCGTCATGTCGCACTGCCCTGTTTCTAACAGTAGGTCAGAAGTGACAAATCAAACACTGGCTCTAAAAGTAAACTTTAAAAAAAAATTGTATCTTACTTGAAGGTCACATGGATTGGAGAGGTGAGGGGGTATTCAGTTGGCGGCAATCTGCATCTTCACCACTAGATGTCATTAAATCACACACACTGAATCTTTAATCATTATTTAAAAAAGCAGTATAAATTATAGAGCAGTTGTAGAATAGTGATCAATCACTTCACCACAAAGAATCATGACTTTTGTGTGTGTGTGTGTGTGTGTGTGTGTGTGTGTGTGTGTGTGTGTGTGTGTGTGTGTGTGTGTGTGTGTGTGTGTGTGTGTGTGTGTGTGTGTGTGTGTGTGTGTGTGTGTGTGTGTGTGTGTGTGTAGTGCTGGTCCAGACAGCCTTGCTTTCGCCACGGTGACTGGTCTTCCTGCTGAAACCCTGGGTCCAGCAGAGCTTAAAGAAACTCTTCCAGCGCACACCAGCCCCAGCAAGGACTTTGGGGAGGAGGTGGGTTTAGATCTGAAAGTTAAGCTTCCACCAAGCACCTAATGGGAGTTGTGTCCCATCAATTGTTATGCCCCATTTCTTCTTGTCTTAAATATAATGCAAATTTCTGCTGCAGAAGAAGCTGAAATCACCTCTTCTGGACAAATGCATTAGAATAAAACTGTCTGTGTAGTTTGAAGAAGGGACATTTACTACAGGAAACAACATCATTTATTTTGATAAACAGCATTGAAGGAAATGCATCTATCTTATCAGGGTTAATTCACTTATTACAGTGGCAGCAGTAATATCTATTTAAAAATCGACTACTGTAGATGTAGTGAAATATTTTCAATAAGCCTCTGTTCGAGAAGAAACAACCAGGTGCTCCTGAAAATATTTGGAGATTAAGAATGTCCGTGATTTTGGCCACAAAGGTTGAATTGCATATAAAGAGAAAGATCTTAAATCATGACATAAAGAATAAATGCTTTTCTCCACTCATATTCTTGCCCTCTGTGGTGTCCTGTTTATAATAGCCACACGTTAAAAGCTCCAACACTTCCTGTATTTTTTGAAGTCAATTACAATGTTCATCCTGCAGGGGGTGCTGAGGATTCACCTGCTGGAGGCCCAGAAGCTGGTGGCAAAGGACAACATGATGGGGGGCATGGTGAAGGGCAAGAGTGACCCCTACGTCAAAATCAACATAGGTGGCGTAAGCTTTAAGAGTCACGTTATAAAAGAGAATCTTAACCCAACGTGGAATGAAATGTATGAGGTAAGAAGTGTTCTAATTTTAAATACTCAACATAGTCTGTGTTTCATTGTATGTTCAGTATTACGTTTTTTTACTGTGGCCTTTCGTTTGTTTTGAACAGACGGTGGTGAGCAGGAACAGCGTCCAGGAGATCAAGTTTGAAGCGTTTGATAAAGATCTAGATTCTGATGACTTCCTGGGCAGGTGTGTGTCCTGAACCCTGCTTACTGTTGGTTAATCAGTAACATATATTTGAACCCAAGATTAAAATATGTAGGATCCATTGTTCATTGATCTAAAAACTGTTTTCACTGAAACTGGTTCATGGAGGACTTGCAAACTGGGACATATTCTTGTTTTAAAACTCATATTTTGTTGTGTTTCTGCTGTTTTCATTATTTAAGTGTTAAAATAAACCTTAGTGTCAGTCATCTGGAAACAAGACATTGAAATTGAAATCCTATTTTAAATATTCCCTGTTTTCTTATTCACAGATTTAGTATAAAGCTGAACGAGGTCATCAGATCGCAGTACACTGATCAGGTTGGTTTTTAACTCATAATCAGATTTCACAGCATGTGAATCGTTTAATTTCCTCATTTAACGTGTCCGTTCCTCTTTGCCTCTGTTGCAGTGGTACACGCTGAACGATGTGAAGTCTGGGCGGGTTCACCTGATACTGGAGTGGGTTCCTACAGTTTCACATTCAGTCACACTTGACCAGGTTAGTCAATAATCCTTGTTTGCAGTTGTATCTGCCACCAGTTTTAACCTCTGCCTATCCAGATTATTGAAGTGTACCCAGGAGAGCAGGGAGCATTATTCTCATCACAACATTATTTCTAGGCCTAATCGGCTGTTCTCCATGTCGCAGGTCCTGCAGCTTCAAACTCTCCAGTCTTTTCAGAACAAAGCTGTGCCCTCTGCTGCTCTGCTCTTTGTCCACATGGAGAGAGCACAATCATTACCTGTAAGTTTCCTGCAGTTTATCCACATGCTGTTTAATAGTTAACGGAAATCAGACGTCATGTACTAAAACCTGAGTGCCTCTCTCTGCCTGATCAGTTGAAGAAAAGTGGAAAGGAGCCCAAAGCGGGTGCTGAGCTCGTTCTGGGTGAAACAACGTACAAAACCAAAGTGAGAGTCCTCACACACAGTCCTCTACACTCAGTCCAATTGATTAAGTTTGAAATGTAGTGATGCTATCTTATCTTTTCATCGCCTCTGATAAGCTGTGTGACCGCAGCACCAGTCCTGAGTGGAGCGAGTCTTTCTACTTCCTGGTCCGTGACCCTAAACATCAGATGCTCGTTGTAAAGGCAAGACATTTCTAAACATTTGTTTGTTTTGAAGAGAGCAAATCTGCTGTTTGCACAAACGTTAAATGAAACTGTCATTATTTCTCTTGCTTGCATTGCAGCTGTCCAGTGGCTGGGACCAGCCAATGGGATCGCTGGTTGTTACCATGAAGGAGCTTCTTGCAGAGCCACATCTGGTCCTGGACCAGTGGCTCCATCTGGATGGAGCCGCACCTGAGAGTCAAATCCTTCTGAGGGCTGAACTCAAGGTGAGAATGCAGACACATCTGCGCTCACATATGCAAGTATTCAAATGTTGTATTTTATTGCTAAAAAACAAAGATATCTGTGATGCCACGCTGAATCTGTTTTCCGTAGATTCTGGATTCCAAGATGGGGGATATGATCAGTGCAGGGACTCTGCCCTGTGCCGCCTCGGGCTCTGGAGTTGGGCAGGTGAAGTTGTCGCTGTCGTACTCCTCACAGGACAGGAAGCTCATCGTTGTCGTCCATGCTTGCAGGTGTGTTTCCTAAAATACTGTGCTTGTTTACTCCAGTTATATAAGTAACTTACACTCAGAATATTAATACATGTAAGAAATCGATTCAACATTCTCTGATGGAAACCATGATGTGTTTATAGTAATATAGAAAACTGTTTGCTTAAATACTGTATATATAAAACTATTCTAGAAGAAGAACTTACAAAGTGAGGACATAGTTGATAAAACCCGACCTGGGAACCCTGGGAATCCTTGAAAGCCTCAACCTGCCAATAGATGGAATGAGCCCTCTGGCATTCCTTCCTTCACTTCCTTGATTATATCTATTAAATGTATTTCTAATTTCTGTTTGAGAATCATTGCCACTGCTCCTCTGCTGCCACTATTGTTGATGTTATTGTGGTTATTGGTGCTATTACCACTTCTGCTATGGTGGATGATATAATTATTATACTTTTGATTATTAAGATTTTCATAGTAGTGGTAGGAGTGGTAACTTTAGTGTGTTATCTGCTGTTGTGCTGATTGACTGGTGCTGAGGTAGTCTGAGCTCATTTGAAGATGGGTGTGATGTGTGTTGTATGTTTTTGTGTATGTACGTGTTTTGTTTCATGTATATTAAGTAAAACAAGATAAAACCTCAAGTGGAGAAAATGAGAAATGCATAATTTGCACATTGCTCTGTATTTATTCTACAGAGGTATTATACTGCTCTAATGTGCTGGTATGTTTTGAATATGCTTTGAAAAATGATTTAAGATGATATACTTAAGATAATCTATATGACTGTGTGCAGAGGTCTGACGCCTCAGACGAAGGATGGTGTCGACAGCTACGTCTCCCTCATGCTGCTGCCAGACAAAAGCAAGGCCACCAAGAGGAAGACAGCAGTGAAGAAAAGAGACGTGCAACCAGAATACAAGGAGAGGTAATCAGCTAACTGACTGACTGCATTGTATTTATACTCAATGTTTTTTTATAATCTGTGATGATCCTTGTTAGCTTCAGTATTCACGTCTAATCATCTTCGGCATTCTCTTTAAGGTTTGAGTATGATCTGCCGATGGATGAGACGAGATTCAGGTGCCTCAGTGTGTCAGTGAAAAATAACTCGGCCTCGTTCAGGAGCCGTGATGTGATTGGACAGGTCAGTCTGAGACTCTACAGTGTTTACACCCCCCCTTAATGTGGCATGGGACCCACAGGAGGTCTTGTACTTCAACTTTTTAAAAAGTAGTGCATCCCACACACTCTGACAGATCTAATATGTTTTTCCAGTAGTCATTTGTTTGTAGTTCAGAGGTAAATACACAAGTAACCAGTCCAGAAAAACACACAGATTGGGAAAATGTGTTGAAATCCACACTTGTCCATGTCAGGCCTTGCAGGACGCTCTAAGTGTATCCCTGCCTTTTCAGATTCCTTCAATGTGAAGCTTGTTGAATAATTTTAAGAGGGCACTAAATACATGTTAACATTGTGTCATTCCTGTTCTCCAGGTGCAGATCGAGTTGGCTGAAGTTGACCTGATTCCTGGCGTCACAGAATGGTGAGTAGAGTGGACGGAGCGATCAGACTCCATTTCAAAATCTATTCTCTATCTATTTAGTAACAATAGTAAACAACCAACACTGACCATCTGTTGATGGACATGACTTCTGTAAACGAAAACACTTCCCTGCCTACAAAGAGACAGAGGGTGTCATTAATTCAACATAGGGGCTTTTCCTGCCAGCCTTTGGAAAATGTCGGGAGAATACAAATATCTCAGGGTAAAGAGGAGTCAAACACGTAGAGGATGTAGACAAAGATGTCGTCTTGGAGAGAAAACGATACTCGAGAGCTTTTAGCGATGGCCCATTGCCATTGTCAAAAAACAGTTTGTTATGCAATGCCCTGCTTCCTGCATGCTCTAACCAGACACCAGCCCTCACCTGGATGTTCTGGATATTATCATGTTGTTGTGAAAGAGTCTGACTCAAACAATCTGCTGCGTTCTTCATATGTGAAAGACAAACTCCAGAAAATAAACATATTAAGTTTGCAGGTATGTGTGTACAGCAGAAAAAATGGACGCTGGAGTGAATGGAAGCATTCTGGAATGGAGTATCAGAATCCGAAAGCTTTACTGTCATTGCAAGACATTGCATTAATTTGCTGTGCAGCACCTACAAAAAACATCCATTCATACACACAGTCCTACACACACATCAGGGAGCGCTGAGCCGCTGCGTCTATGATATAATTTAACTGTGCACTTGTTTTCTTTTTCCTTCGTTTGAGGATCATCATTACTTGTTTTTCATTGACCGACTGTCGCTGTCTTTATTCTAGGTTCACTCTGAAAGATGACGCTGAATAGTCGCCCCGCTTGCTGATGACGTACGATGATGACGATGATGTCATCACTCAACTTGGCATTGTGCCAGTGCTGCAACTCACACTGATGCCTTCTCCTTCACACCTCTCTGCATACAGCGCCACCGTGTTAGCCTTACGTGCATCCACCCAGCTCTTTGTGTATCAACATGCTGTATAATATACAAGTGGAGTGCACTGCATATTCACATACATCAATACTCTCACCAAAGATACGTCTTCACACACATCGATACAAAGATAATCGGCTGAAGTAGCGGAGATGAGGTTAAAGTGCATGTTTTTTTGGAATGAAGGTTACTTGACTATATGAAGAATTAATAGTTTGAAAGATTGAGTGGAGCAGAGGGAAGATGTAAAGGGACAGAAAGAATTGAGTCATGTTTTTGTTTTTGCTATTTTTATTGCTGCAAGAATGTGTGAGTATCTTAGTAGAAGAGCAGTACCATTTTTAGAGCTTTGTTATGTGTTGCACATGGATGCTACTGCTTTTTCAGTATTTGAAACGACAGGTTTACATCGGGTTTAATATATATTTTTCGATGCTTTGCTACATTTGTGCTTGAATTTGCTTTTGAAAGCAATTGTGTGTGTTTTTCTTTTCTACAAGACATCTGTTACATTGCACCTGTGTTACAATCAAATTGTGCTGTATTTGATTTTATGTATATTTGCTAAGATCATGGATCAGATACTGTGTGTTGAAAGATGAAAAATAAACAGATTTTGCACATCTCCACTCATGGTGTTGTGCAATGATTTTATAGGGGGGTTGAATTTAGAAAACTGTTTTATTTTAGGTTTTCAAGACTTCCCACTTCCACAACAGTATTAGGTGCAAAAAATCTCTCGCTGAGCACTGTCAGTTCCATTTTTCCTGTTACCGATGAACCAGAAGCTGTGATTTTGTTGTTTCAGATTCTGTGGTTTCCTGCAGTCTCATCGTGTGGTCTTTATCAAAGACATCAATGCTAGTTTTAGTTTATTGAGGCCATTGACAACAAGTCAAGCTCTCCTCAGCAGCTTTTATATAAAGTGTACAGCTCTGAAGATCATGAAAAATAGAGCTTGAGCCTCATCAGGAGTAAATTAATCTGAGGATGAGAACGAGCAGTGCAGCAGCCAATCTGTATCGCCCTGTTAGAGAGTGGGTTTAAATGCTGTTTGAGGGGTACTGTCACTGTGCAAGTGATCCCAAAGAACACTAGTCACAGCTGTAGTAAACCACACTTTGTGTGCACAGATGCGCGAAACGTCTCAACTTCCTCCTATTGTACAATAAACATGGAGGTCCCACTGGTGCACATGCTCGACCAATTGCGGAGCAGACTTCAACCAAACCTACCAAAAACATGAACACTCAAACAGACATCAGTGTGTTGAACTACCTTAAAGCTCCTATGAGTAAATTTCCGTTTTTGTTGATTTTGGCACCTCTGTGGACAAAAGCCGTAGTGTTTCCACTGCCCACTGTCCTAAAATCCTCATCCAGACAGTGAGAATGTGATCCATGCATGAAGTGGAGGAGGATCACAGAGGACATTTAGGCTGAAAACACGGTGTAAATGACGCGATTTCGAGTTGAATTTAAATGTCGGGGGCTTACGGACACTTGGATGACACCACAGGAGCAGCAAGGAGGCATGTTATGTATTTATTCTGTTGTTTGATTTTTACGTTTGAAGAAGTGGTCCCCATTTACTTCAATTGTATTCGATTTGGCTGCAACGCTTTTTTACCCCTGAAACTCCAAAATGGTTTCGTGGACTCAAACACTTCACCCGTCCCTCCATTGGCATCGTGGTGAGTAGATAATGAGTGGATTTTCCTTTTTGGGTGAACTATCCCTTTAAACATTTCTCATCTGGCAAATAAAACAAACAAAAAAACCCAACCCTGGGATCCTCCCCTTTAATTTGCGGGTTCTTCCCGGGTCCCTGCTTCCACACGTCTCCTCCTTTCATCGAGTTCTTAACAAGTCCATCCAGTTCTGTTTGCTCGATCCCCTCCCACGTCAGGGGCTGTGACGTAGCTGCGGCTGCAACTCTTTCACTTTCACTTAACAGGAAGAAGCTTCGTGCGCAGCAGAAAGTCCGGACAGGGTAAGCCTTCTGTCATTTACGTACATTTTAACGTTAAATACGTTCTAATTTAACACACCGCGACACAACGACACGTCAGGTGGAGTTAAGAGTAAAGTTTAAAGTTAGTAGACAATCTGCAGGGGTCTGCTTTGATCTGTTCGAAGTCAAAGTGAAACCAGGCGTCCACTATACAGTCAACATGTTCGGAGTAAAGGATTATTTATACACAATAAGTGTTGATATATGATGTGTTAACCCGACCTCACCAGACACCGCTGGTCCCTGTGTGTGTGTGTGTGTGTGTGTGACTCACGGTCCCTGTGTGTGTGTGACTCACGGTCCCTGTGTGTTCCAGGAAGAAGACTGTCAACATGGCAGCCGCGGACACTGAGGAGTCTATGGAGATAGTGGGTTTAAATCTGATCCATTCAGTTTACAAGTGTTTATTCTCTCATTTGATCTGTTCTTATGTCCTTTCTTCCCTCTTATTTGGTGCAGGGTGAAGAAGACGAGGGGGGCTTTGTGAAACTTCCTACACCTGCTGATGTGGTGGGTGTTTTTCTGTTTGGTTGTCAGACTGTGTGTGTGTGTGTGCTAATGTGTGTTCGACTTTTAAAGAGTCTTAAAGTCATAAAAAACAAAACAAAACGAGGCTGATAGAGAATCCAGGTGGCGCTGCAGCAGGCCTGTGTGTGTGTGTGTGTGTGTGTGTGTGTGTGTGTGTGTGTGTGTGTGTGTGTAAGTGAAAGTGAAAGCATGAAAATTTGTAGGATAGATTATCACCACTAGTCCCAAAATAACTACAGCCTGTCGCTTCATGCGATGTGAAAACGTCTATTTTTCAGAATTAACGATGTAGAAAACATGTGCTTTTGAGTTGAAATGTAAAAAGCATGTTGATTTTCTTAACTCAAGTTTTATATATTCGGCTGTATTTGTGGTTTTTCTATATTTTTTATAATGAAGTTTATAGAGAAACTGTAAAATGTAAGACTCTTCTTTGTCATAACAAATTGATGATGACTTATTTGGAGCCATCGCCAAATTTTGTATTCTCTAATATCGGTATCGACTTCGGCCTCCAAAAATATTTCCAAATAGGCCATTTTCAAATTCTTATGATAAACAAATGTAATTGAGGCTTGATGTTTTACAGTTGATCATAAACTATATTATAAATAACTATTAAAAAAACAAATACAACCAAATATATAGAACTTGAATTAAGAAAATTAACATAATTATTTTGGAAAAAATTTAAACAAATGCATGTTCTTTCCTGCATGGTTTTTTCTATGAAATTCAGGTTTTCATACAGGCAAACATAAATACAGGCTCCGATATATCTGTGAAAGGCTTGATTTTATCTCTCAGTTTTGATATTTGGTCAGGCTCAAATACAAACGAATGACGTTTTTTCTAATATGAAACTGCACATGATGTTCATTTTGGTTTTAGTAGTATCTAAATATATATATAAAATGTATCTAAATATTCTAAATATTTTCTAAAATCCTGTAAAAAAAAGTTATTTTTCAAACTTTTCTGAGCTGAGAGATGAGGAGGATTCTTCTTGACGAAACGATGACACTAATGATATCATGTCTTTAGGTGATGATGACTGAATCACAGAGCAAAGATGAAGTTCAAGTCGTTCTCCCCATCAAGTGGGAGGAGGGTTTTACATCCAAAAAATATAAAACGGAACTGACCAAAGCTCTTCAGACTTGGGCCAACAATAACAAGATTGCCGGGAAATTGGAGGTTGAAGATGCCTCTGACTATAAAGCTACGATAAAGATAAATGATGCTTCAGGTGCAGTATGACTGAGTTTCTAAGTTCAAATTAGCTCTCACAACCAGTACTAACATATTATATTAACTACAATATCATACACATCAAGCAGCATACTGGGTTAATATTGTGTTTTTTTCTAATTCAGTTGTTTTCTTTTATCTCATTGGGAGGCTAATTCATTTGTGTCCGTCTTCTTTTTCAGTCCTGACAAAGCTGCGTGAAGCGGCGGGACAAACGCTGAGCAACAGAGGCAGGAAAATAGTCACTCTACTGTCAATGAGTCCTCCAGAGACACAAGAACCAGAAAATGCTCCAATGAACCTCCCTTCACCATCGGTGCCAGACCCACAACATGTATGTATGTGTAGTTAATGAAGTGAAACAATTCTTTTTACCATATTAAACATTGTGTTTTTATCCAGGAGCCAGGGCAACAGCAGGGACAAAGGGAGTTAAGCAGCCCAGTGGCAGATTCTGCAGCTGGAGAGGAGACATACACTTGTAAAATCCCATTTGCCTTTTACTTATATATGAACCACATCCACAAGGAGAAAATCGATCGTATAGAGGCAGAGAATGGAGTCAAAATTGCGGCAGAAGTGACGGTAAAAATTGAACCAGGCAAGGAGAACGGAGACCGACGCAAAGCTCTCTCTGAGTTCAGAAACCTCGTCCAGACATTCCACACTGAATACGACGGCTTTAGCATCCCTCTCGAGGTAATGGCTCGGGATGCCATCAACAAGTCTCTCAATACTACAGTACAGAAAACCTCAACTTCCACCAAACCTTCTGTTGGAGAGCCTACACAGTCGTCTTATGAGACACCACAGGCGATTGGCATGAGTATCAACGACCCTCTTGTCTACGCAGGACTAGACATTGAGGAGAGCGTCTGGAGGCAGATGACCGCCTCCTTCAATGATCAAGTAGCTAAGCTGAAAGCTAAGTTTAATGTGGACTTTAAAGAAGCAGACATCGGTCAAGGACAAGTGAACATCAAAGCTCGCTCCAGAAGATCTGGACAAAACAAATCAATGGAGAGCCATGCTGTCAGGGCTCTCCTTCGTCTGTACCAGAGGATCGGCACATCACCCCAGGTGTTGACCAAATGCTACGGTGTCAGTGGATTCAACAGCTCTCTCAAGACAAATGATTATCAGCCAGAGGGGGCGTCCGGCGGAGCTGTATCGAATGGGCCGCCAGGATACAGCAGGGGCAACACTGAAGAACCCACAGGAGGGACAGTGGCTGTAAGAGAAGAAGACGCAACCTGCCCCATATGCATGGATAAGTTCAAAGATAAGATCAAGCTGAAGTGTACACATGAGCTTTGTAAGGGATGCCTGCAAACATTAAAGATGAAGACAGGGCCAATCTGTCCTGTGTGTAGAGATGTCTTTGATGTGGTAGAGGGAAACCAACCGTCTGGTAAAATGTCCTGGAAGACCTGGGGGTCATCCCTCGATGGATTCCCACACTGTGCCACTATAGTCATCTCCTATGATATTCCAGGTGGAAAACAGACGGTAAATACCTTCATTTAAATGAGTTGATTTTGCATGCATGTGTGTTAATTGCATGATGATGACGTCCATAACGTCTACCTCTTATTCTCCCTCCTTTGCAGAAAAGACATCCCAATCCTGGACAACATTACTCTGGTATTCAAAGAGACGCATATCTGCCGGACAACGATGAAGGCAGAGAAGTGCTGCAGCTGTTGGCTCGAGCATTTGAGCAGAAGCTCATTTTCACTGTGGGGATGTCCAGAACTACCGGGTTGGAGAACCAGGTGACCTGGAACGACATTCACCACAAAACCTCCCGATCAGGAGGACCAGATAGGTACAGTAGTCAAATCTCTTTCTTTTTTTTAGTATACTCTTTCAGTGTCCAGTCTCAAGCCAGTGTGTACGGCACAGCCTTTTCATTTTTGTGTTCGCCACACGCCCACTTGTCCACAGTGAAAATATTCTCACATACAGCCGCTGTCAGGAGTTTGTCTGGAGTTCAGTGCATGTCTGAAAGCAGCTTAATGAACTACTGTTCCCTTGTACATTCTCTTTCCACAGTTTTGGTTATCCTGATCCTGGTTACCTGAGCAGAGTGAGAGAGGAGCTGAAGGCTAAAGGCATCAAGTGAACTCTGTAGTAGACGCAGGTCTTAATTCAACATACAGGAAGTCCTTCAGAAATCAAGATGATACATTTTTTGATTTACGATTATCTAAAACCAATATTTAGTGTGATGCACATTATTATATTATATGCTGTTTATTGTAGTTTCTCCAAATAATCATTTAGAGTTCCTTTGAGATTCAATGGACAGGGTTCATTGCTTAAGATTTAATTGTTTAGCAACATATCTGCACGTTTTAAATATCATTTTCTTTGAAGGAATAAACAGTGTAAGAATGAAGCTTGAATGTATTCATTTAATTTTATGTGCACAGTGCATATAATCTGATTTATTGTTCACCTAAAACCTGATTAAACTACTATTAAAGTACTGCACACCGACTCATCGCTGTATTCTTCTGTTTATCAGCACAGGATGTGAACATGATGCAGAATATACCCTTGTTTTCTCTATAATTTTCACATTTTTATTTACAATATCAATTTAGTCTGTTAAGTGCACAAATACGGAAGTAAATAATAATCTGTGTGAACATCACTGCAACTGTCTTTAGTACGGACAGATTACTGAGCGAGCCGACTCTTTTATGACTCTCACTTTGTACTATGACATGCAAAGTGCAGTAAATCTGTGCGTGTGAATTCCTCTGTGTGTTAATGGTTAAGTGGGTCTCTGAGTATTGATTATTCCACCAAGGAGGTCATGTCTTCACCCCTGTCCCTTTTTTGTGGTTTGTTTATCAGCAGAAATACACAAAAACAACTGAATGTATTTGCGTGAAACTTGGTGGAAGGATGCAGTATGGGTCAGGGAAGAGCCCTGTCAAATTAGTTCCTTTATCAAAGGTTTTTTTCTTCACTTTTTTGAATATTTTGAGGTTCGAGCGTTTTTATACATTTTCACAGTTTTCACATAGAATAATTCATGGAACGTGATGGAAATAATCAGAACTGATATCTATGAGTGTTTGACATTTGGAGCTGATTGAATTTAAGGAGACTGTTGGGCCTTGGCAGAGGAATGTGTTGTACCGATTTTCTATGTCATTAAAAACTAAATGTGGAAATCATGTATTCCCTCACAAATGTAAATATCGACCCCACACAATCTGATATTCAGGACCACAGTGTCATCATATTTAGATTAAAAAAACTAACAGGCTGTGAACAAAACACACTAACTTGTTTTCTGTACAATTTTCAAAATTTTATTTATAACAATATCTGTTATTTAGTTTGTAAAGTACTCCAGCAAAAATGAAACATTATTCTCTTTACAGAAGAAAGTCTGAGCCTCCATGCATCGTGTACTATAAAAGCTATGTGTCATTTTTCATTAAAAAAAAAAGGACTAATCAAAGAAAAATAATTCTGAAAATGCATGTATGATTTAGCAAAAATTTTCTTTAGGTAAAATGATTGTACTTCTCTCTCAATTAAAGACAAAACATATACAACAGCATAAAATAACACTTGCTGACAGGTAAGCAAAATAAAAAGTTGTTATTGTAGTTACATTAACGATCGGTGTTACTGTTCACATGCATTAAGATATGGCCGACACATTTTCTGACAGAAGCAGCATTTTTGGGGCAGAGGCTGAGTGTAAGGATGTGTCAGAGCAACCAGAATGGTAGCATTAGCAGCAGCAGAGCAGAGCATGAGAGATCAGACAGAGCTCATTTCAAAACAGAGATGCTGAGGACCCAATGAACGTAATGCAAGTAAGACTAAGTCTTTACAAAACTGTGGTCAAACAGACTTTGATCCTCTAAAGGTAGAAAGATAAATCTACGCACAAAGCCAGACGGACACTATCTGTTTGTTATTTTTACAAAGTAATGGACTGGAGGAGTAGATAAGCAAAATACTGATTCTCAATCAAGGTTTTCCAACTATTTCACCAGAACTGCAGCCTCCTTTTCCTTCTGGAGGGAGACCCTGGAACAAACAGGTTGTACTGTAAGTCCCCGCTATGGCCTCCCCCAGCTAACCCCGCACCCCGAGGGCATCCATCCTTTCTGTCTCTTTACACCTGTGATCTCCATCCTCCACTTTGCCTGGAATGTTTAACCTGTGACCAACTTCATCATTCTCCATAATCGCACATCAAAACGTATCTCACCCTCTTGTTTCAGCAACACGTGAGCTCCAACTGTCGTACAATGTGATTAAAAAACAAACATACCTGCTTTACATCTCACGGTATAAAGCCCACAGTTTACACTTTACTGTAAAACATGATATTCTGTGCAAGGAAGACAACACAATCATTTAATGAGCATTGTTCTCTGAGAAAAAAAAAAAAGAGTGTTGTGGAAATACTGTAGTTGCCATCTGGTACTGACATTTTACATGTGCTATACACAAACGGTGCGATCACAAATCTGTCTCACCACCTCGCAGAGAAAACTCAGCGAGACAAACATATGTACCGATTTAGAAAACTTTGAGTTTTGCCTTTTCCCGCTCAAAGTCAACACAAACAACAAACAGTTGGCACTGGTGAAATGGAACAATGTTTTTTTCTTTTCTATACAATTCATACAAAAATAAAAAGTTAAAATTGCTTCAATGATAGCATCTTTTCTTCAGATTTCCATGTTTCCATTTCATTTTGCACAGAGGTAGTGGCTATTTAGGTAAAGGGTACGGGACAAAGTGTAAATTAAAAATCTCTCATAGAAAATGTTACTCATTTTTGACCAGAGGAATTTCAAAAGAACAAAATATAATACTGCAATCACATACAAAAGTAGTCCTTCATTTTTGTACATTTTATACAGTGTTCACACGTTTTTATCAATTTTCTCTCTCACTCTTTTTTTATCAATTTTTTTGTTTCGTTTTTCTTTAAAAGGCAAGAAGAGGGGTGTGTTTGGAATGGCATGATCCAGGCCGGTGGACAGTCTATGTCAGCGGGTCCACGAGGGGCTCCTCATCCCCACGTGATAGCAACTCCTTCTTCTCGTCTGTGCTGGCCAGAGAGTTGCGGCTGTTGTGACCCCCCATGTACAGAGTGGCATATACTGGGTTTGTGAAGTTAGTGGGCTGAAAATGATCAAAAATCATCCGTTAGTTCTCGCATAAGGTGCAGGTTATAGTATGTGGGTACACAGTATATACACATATATACAGTGATGGGATTTATTTGGTGCTTTACTTCTGTAAAATGTTTGAGTACTTCCTTCCCCACTGTATATATATGTACATTTTTCTCTACCTTGTCTGGGTCCAGCGTGAAGTCTGCGTCTAGCAGCTCCCCGGCGTCATCATCAGGCTCGCCCTCATAGATCTTGTAGGCAGGGTTTCCGATCTCAACATTCATGGCACCGTTGGTCATCCTTTGGTGCTGGAAGCCCTTTGCCCTACAGAAAATATTAACAGCACAGTCACACCTTTGTTTCTTATTTAAACTTATAGGAGCCTTAACAGGGCAAGCAGGGACACAGCCACATTACAGAGGGAGGGACGAGGCATTGCATGACTCTCACCACCATCCAGGCTCAGGGATCTAAGCAACAGCACAGACACCTACACAAACCCAGCATTCATGTAGCCCAGGACAGACCCAGACACAGTGAGCCTGGGACTGTTCGTGTACAGACTGCTCACGACAATCCCACAATAGATCCTCGACAATATAAATATCTGCATCTACCTCTGAGTAGATGCTGGACATTTCAAACTGCATTTTCCAATCTGAGCTTGGAAGAATGCTGTTGCACTGTCCCACGTCTCAACTATGAGAGACACTACCACGATACATCCAAAAGCACAGTACAGTACAACGTGGCACAAAATGATGGACACCAGTATGAGAGAGATCTGCAGCACAGACAGATCTATTCAATGCATCTTTTTAATAGATCTGCCCCGGAGCTGCTCAGAGGAGGGCAATTCATAAAAAAAATTTTAAAAAAAGAATAACACTGCGGGAGCATGACGAGCTGCAGCTCCCATGAACATCAGAGAGAATGACGCGACATTCACCACAGGACCAAACACTGCACAGCAACCAAGACTCATGAGTGAGAGAACGACAGAGAGCATCAGAGAGAGCATCAGAAAGAGAGCATCAGAAAGAGAGCATCAGAGAGAGAGCATCAGAGAGAGAGAGAGACATCAGAGAGAGAGCATCAGAGAGAGAGCATCAGAGAGAGAGCATCAGAGAGAGAGAGCATCAGAGAGAGAGCATCAGAGAGAGAGCATCAGAGAGAGAGCATCAGAGAGAGAGCATCAGAGAGAGAGCGAGCGAGAGCGAGAGAGCATCAGAGTGAGAGCGAGAGCGAGCGAGAGCAGGATGCAAAACTGAATGTTGGCATGGAGGGAAAAGTGTAACCCTGGCAACCGTTACCGCAAGCGTCTGGAGCCGGTTTTGCCGGGCCGGCTAGACCTGAGGAGCAGAGGAGATGCCATTACAGAGAGGAGAGGAAAAGTGCGGACCGAGGAAAGGAAAGAGGGAAGTAAGAGAGGGAGGGAAAGAGGGGATGCAAAAAGGCCAAAATAAGTCAGCTTGGACTCCTGATGTGTGTGTGTGTGTGTTACTCACCCTCTCATCCTCCTCCTGTACCAGAACAACGCTCCTCCAGCCAGCAGCACCAGCAGCAACAGGAGCAGCACAGGGATCACTATGGAGGCTGTGCCTACACACACACACAAACACAAACACACACAGGGTGCATGAAGAACTGACAAAGTCATCCTCAATCGTATAAAAAAACAAAACAACTGTTGACTGATGTCCCTGCAGTGTCGACTTACGTCCGCCTGTCCCTGAGCCACTGTCACTGTGGGCCACAGACTCACAGCGATGCCCTGCCCAGCCTGGTGAACATCTACACACACAAGAGAGGAAATAGAGAAGTGTGCATGAGCGGTTACGCTCAGAGATCCTCAGAGTGAACTCAAACACAGGTGAACACAGTCTGCTCCTGACCTGCACTCCGGAAGGCGAGTGATGGGGTTGATGGAGCACTGGCCATTCGCACAGTACTCGTTAGTATCACATGTGTAGCAGCTGGGCTGGACTCTGCCGTTTGAGCAGCTATTGGAGATGAAATAATAATGGAAAAAAAATGCGAGATACGATGAGAAAGACAAGAAAACTCTGCATGTGTGCGTCTTATTGTTTGTGTCTGTCCAGTTTTCTTACCGGCAGGCGAACTCCCCTGTCGAAGCAAAGCTGTTGCTGGGGATGCACTCGCCGTCACGACAATAGTGACACTTGTCTATTTCACATGTGCTGCCAGTGTACTGGGGCAGACAGCGGCAGTGCTTGGCGCCGTTTTCACTCTGTAGACATTTACCTTTGTTCAGGCAGTGGCCTTCACAGCTTCCTGTTCACACAAAGACACACACACATATGAATACAGAAGTGCTTACCAACCAACTTACAATCATTAGGGTTACGTTTAGTTTGTTGATGTCAGCGTGATCCAAATGTACAGTTTTACCAAAAAAACAGTTCACTTGTACACATTCAATGAACGGAAAAGGAGCAAGAAGAAGAAAAATGTTGCATTCACCTGCCGCTTTCATATAAATAACAACATGGCCGACCCTCTCATTTGATTTGCTTTCTTTTCACAAATCAGTTATACATGAATCAATAGCCATCATTAACATAACAGTTATTTCTCAATAATTTCATACAGTTTCACACTTTTTCCTTTATACATTTTCTTTAAATAATAAAAAAAAATATATATATATATATATTATGAATCTATTTGTCCAGAGAATTCCACAATTTCACTTCATATACAAAAATACACATCTTCTTTAATGTTGTTTTATGAAATAATACTTCTTTCCATGACCCTCGTTATTTGATATGAATGTTTCCTGTTTTTCAGACAGCAGTCATTTCTAACTTGACACAAAACCAATAATATTTTGAAGTCAACTGAATCTTTAAGTTGCACCACACGCATATAATTAAGATTAACATTGCAATTATGACTTTAGTGTGGTATTGCTTATTGGTCAGAGGAAGCATGTGAACATCAAACTCCTCTACGGTCTGGGAACACTCACTGTACTGGCACTGGTCGCCCAAGAAGTCATCGGGACACCGGCAGGTCGGCTGGTTTCCGGCACTGACTGTGCAGTTGCCTTCATTCTGACAATAATCCTTACATGTGTGCAGGTTACAGTTTGGCCCTGTGAAGCCTGTCGGGCATCGACAAGTAGGAGAACCTGGGGAAGGACGGAAATAAAGAGGGATGTAGAGAAGGGAAACAGAGAAAGAACAGAAACATGCCATAACCAGCTTGCAATGTCCAGATCTTACCTGTAGGGGAAGGTGTGCATGTGCCTCCATTCTTGCAGTAGTCTCTACACTGGTCGATCTCACACCGATCGCCTCCATAATTAGGCTGACAGCGACACTTTGCTTGCTTGTGGGCGTTCAGGAAACAGCTGCCACCGTTCATACACTGGACCAGGCAGGGACCACTAGGAGGAGCTGTAGAGTAGGGGAGAGTTTTTCAGTCAAGATTTAAATCTCAGTGTCTGTGTGTGTGTGTTGTTGTTTGTGTGAATGTGTTCCCTCACAGATAGGAGACAGTGTGGGAGTGGGCAGCTCCACACATGTGCCGTTGTCCAGCGTGCGGCCGTTGGGACACGTGCAGACGGGTCCACTGGGGCTCAGCAGACACAGCCACTCACATTTCTTCCTGTCGCAGGGGTTTGCAACTGACACACAGATAATCGGAATTAGAAATCAGGATAAATAACCGTGCTTGCTTTAGCGTTGATGTTCAGGGTTTTGTTTTTAAACTCACTCTCAGGTTGTTTGTAGCGGTGGTACAAAACTATATCTGTGGCATGGTTCATCCCAGTTGTCAGGTTCTCAATGGGACCTTTGCCGAATTTATTCACTCGGAAGACGTAGTTGTTTATGTACGTGACGCCGTAGACGTAGTCTTCAAACACATCGATGCTGAAGGGATGACGGATTTCTGTGTAGGAGACACATGACATTACGTCAGAGACCTGACTGATAAAGACTGATCATTATTATGGATTAAACCTTAAGCTGTGCCGTTGTGAGCATGTGCCACTCAACTGTTCTTAATGCTGTTTGCAGCCACAACTGCGTCGCTGCCGTTCAACCTCACGCTGCAGATCTGGGAGAGTTTGGCATCGGCCCAGTACAGACGCTCATTGAAGTAGTCCACCGCCAGACCTGTACAAACAGTAAAATGTTTGAGTATGGATTAAAAAAGAAAATCACACTTCCTGCTTCAGCAAGTAACACATGATAAAGGGTTAGGAGATATCCTATACAACGTTTCCCACAGAATTCATTCAATCCATGGCGGTAGTCGGGCACACGAACTTTGCTGTCACGCACAACAGATTCCGAGGTACATAGATTAAAAAAAGGAAAAGTTCTTGAGTGAGAGAGAGAACTACATTGCATGGCACGTGCACGTGCAGCTGAAACTATGAGGTCTGACTGTCTGCGTGGACAGAAACAACTTTATGGAGGATAGTGAGTGCACGAGCGAGCACGCAGCAAATAGCACTGCACACAGCGATACAATGCAGCAATAGAGAATAACGCCAAGAATCTCTTATGTTATCATGAGAAGGTTAAAACAATGTTTGTTCATTGTGAAACTGAGGTGGGACAATTTAGAATGAGTATATAATGAATATACGCCACAGTCTAAATAATTAATAAGAAGAAGCACTGATGTATGAGTGTGGGTTTTACCCGTCGGCCACTGGATGTTTTCCTCCACCAGCGTCTCTCTCATGGTTCCGTCCATAGCAGCTGTTTCAATCTTGGGGTGGTTCCCCCAGTCTGCCCAGTACATTTTCCTAATGGACAAAATGTAAGTGCTCCATTCATCACTGCTGCCATAGCAATCAAATCTCTACATTTGCATTCTTGTGGATTCCTTTTCTCTCATTTAACTGCAGCCCCACTCACCCTCTCTGGGGGTCGACTACAATGGCATATGGCTCATCGATCATCCCGGAGATGAGGGTTTTGCGGTGGTGTGCCCCACTTATCTGGGCGACTTCGATAACATCTCTACCAGAGTCAGTCCAGTACAAGTTCCCTGCCACCCAGTCCACAGCGATGCCACGTGGCATCTTCAGATCAGGGATCTACACACAGAGACGTAGAGGCTGATGTGAGAATCCCGAATATTGGTCTCACTTTTCCCAAATTGTTTGTATTTGAAATCATCATAACAGCAAACATACTGTATGCACTTACCTCCAGGTGGGTGATGCTGGAGTCAGTTTGCCGTCGGTTACGGTTGTTATTAGGGGACGAGGAGGAAGAAGGCAAATCATAAGAAGAAATACGCCCTGTGTGCCAGTTGGTCCAGTAAATGCGGTTGGTCTTGATGTGCAGGTCCATGGCATCAATGCGCACATTGGCGTCGCCCTGGAAGATCTGCTCGTAGCGCCAGTTTGGCATTGAAGGGTCCAGGCTGCGGATCTCATTGTCATCAGCGATGTAGAGCACTTGTCTTGGAGCTGGGGATGCACAGGAGTTCAAGTCAGGCAAACAGATCGTTGCAGTAGAGCACAGATATGAAAAATAAAGGCGGGGAAACAACATTCGGTGCACACAGTGTGCATTCTTAAATGAGCTTGGAGAGCTAACAAATGTAATGTAGAAATACTCACTGTCGGCCTTGCAGGTGTCATTGATTCTGGTGAAGTACTTGTGGCAGCTGCACTTGTAAGAACCCTTAGTGTTGTTGCACATGTGGGAACACGCTCCGAACTGCTTGCACTCGTTCTTATCTGCGCAACACCCCAAGGCCACACGATACACATTACACAAAACTGTAGCCACAACATGATGGTGTGAAAGAATGAGGCCGGTGTGGAGAAAACTGTACCTTCACATCTGTTCCGTCCTTTGGGCAGGAAGCCAGGTTTGCAGGAGCAGAACGAGTCGGTGCCGTTCACCACGCAGTGAGCTTCATCTCCGTCTCCGCACACTGTTCTGTTACTGCGACAGTCATTTAGCACCGTGCCTGGAGGGGGGGAAACAGGGAACTGATTAGCACGCACACTGAACACTCTCATTAGGACAAATATGATGTGACACACACAGGGCACCTTTCTTGTTGCAGTTGACTTCATCAGAACCGTAGTCCTCGCAGTCGTTGAAGTAGTTGCAGCGCAGGACGGAGCTGATGCATCTTCCAGTGGAGCACTGGAACTCATCCTTCTGACACGTTGGTGTGGACGGCAGCACTGGAGGAGTCACAGAATAATTGGTTATCACCCTGGTTTAGTGCAATGTGCAAAAATCCTCCCAAATGCTTAAAACTTTAAACAAGATTAACAAAACTCACAGCAGTTAAGTTCATCACTGTCATCCCCACAGTTGTTGACTCCATCACAGCGTTTCGATATCGGCAGACACACCCGGTCGTTGTGACAGCGAAACTGCCTTGTGGGTGGACACTGGAATTTAACTAAAGAGAGAAATATTACATAAGTGAAGCGAAGAGTCTTAACTACCAGAGTATGAAATGGTGGATGTGAAATCCCAGTAATTCTCACCACACTCCTCTGGCTTCTCATCAGAGTTGTCTCCACAGTCATCCTCGCCGTCGCACTTCCAGCCCAGAGGCTTACAAAGGGTGTTGTTGCACTGGAACTCATCCAGGGGGCAGTATCTACTCACTAAATAACGAAGGTAAAAGAGAAGAGGAGATGGAAATGACTGATACGTCATATCAGCATCCACATTTTCTGCATTATGTTCCACTAAACACCCAGGAGAAAGTAAGTGTGTGTTTTTTACCGCGACTGTCACATTTCTCCTCGTCGCTGCCGTCCATGCAGTCAGGATCAGCGTCACAGCGCCAGCGGATGGGGATGCAATGGCCGTTTTTGCACTGGAACTGATCATTGTCACACTTCACATCACAGCCATTCTGAAAACAGAGAATCACAGTATTTTCATTCTCATTTTCATGAGTAGCCGATCTCTATGGTGTTGAATTTGAAAGCAGAAACGCAATGAGGAAGGAAACTGTTATGTGATACCTCATCTGAGCCATCAGCACAATCGTGGTCCCCGTCGCACTTCCAGCGCCCGGCAATGCAGCGGCCATTTGTGCAGGAAAACTCGCTCTCCGAACATTGACGAGGCACTGAGGACAGAGACAAGACAGCTTAGAAGGGCGAGAGGAGATAATTAAGGAAGGGAGTAAGGGCAAGGAGCAAGGAGAGGAAAAGAGAAGAGAAAAAGTGGGAATAGAGCTGACTGCTAAAAAAACAAAAACAGGGTTGTTTTTGCGCAGGACGTACATGAATAAAATAAATCTGGTTATTCAAATCACAAGGTTGACTCATGGGGAACAGAGGTGGGGATGGTGCAACGTCGGTGGCAGCGGTGGGAAGAGAGAAGAAAAGACAAGCCGGGGGCACACAGAGGACTGGGTGAAACCGTGAAAACACCTACCTCTGGCTCACAGCAACGGGCCAGTGTGAAATGCAAAATAGACATGACATGATGTGAGATGTGCAAATGGCCACAGCACTAATCAACTGAAAAGAAAAGAAAGTCTCAACCATGCCTGCAGCTGAGTAAACATGGCACAGACATACACACAGTGACAGGTGATGCACCGTTTACCATCTGAAGTCTGCTTTACAGAAGAGCTCATCCTAATCTTTGTTTTCATACAGACAGTGAGTCGGAGGTCGTGACACGTGCGAGTGAGCAGTCCCTCTGCAACAATAAGGAAATTGAAAAAAAAATAACCTACCACACTTGTCTTCATCCGAGTTGTCACCACAGTCGTTGTCGTAGTCACACTGCCAGCGGCCAGGCACGCAGCGGTTGTTCTTGCAGCGGAACTGGTATGGCTCGCACGTCCGCTCATCTGTGCACCAAACAGACGTAAACTAGAATTATCGCCCTGTGGTTATATGCCTCAGTCAACCGCTGCAGTTTCAGTCTATACATCATTTTCTATCGATAACTCATGACCCTTGACCACTAAAATCTAATCAGTTCATCTTTGAGTCCAGGTGACAACGGACACTTTGACCTTACACCACCCAAATCCAATCAGTAAATCCAAGAGTCTAAATGAACAAATTTGAAAAGATTCTCTTGAGGTGTTACGAAAAGGCATTCACAAAGCAAAAAAGGGATTTGCGAGGTCACCTTGACATTGCCCTTTTATCACCAAAATCTAATCAGGTCGTCTTTGAGTCCAAGTGAACGTTTGTACCAAATTTGGAGAAATTCTCTCAAGGCTTTCCTGAGTTGTTACATTCGCAAGACAAAAATGTGTTTTGTACGGTCACAGTGACCTTAATCTTTGACCAACAAATTCTAATCAGTTAATCTGTGAGTCCGAGTAAACATTTGAACCAAATCAAGGCGTTCTTGAGATATCGTCTTTACAAGAAGGGGACAGAAGGACGACCTGGGAACATAACGCCTCCGGCCACTGGCTGTCGACGGCGTAGAGGCATAAAATTGGAAACGTGGCTGTAGCTCTTTTTTACACTAGATATCTTCTCCATGACAGCCTTTATCTCCTTTTCCTTCTACCTCTCTCCTTACCACACTCTTCCTTGGGTTCATCAGAAGCGTCTCCGCAGTCATCCTCTCCGTCACACTTCCAGCGGGCCGGGATGCAGCGTCCCGAGTCCTTACAGCGGAACTCATCCACGCCACACGTCATTTGGGCTGCGACAGAGAGGAGTTAATTGATTAGACATGTTAAAAGTAGATTAGACCAGACTATGGTGGCTGCGGCTCAGGAGATAAGGTGGGCCGGCCATGAACAAGAAGGTCGGCTCGATCCCCGGCTCCTCCAGTCTGCATGCAGAATTGTCCTCGGGCTAAACATCGAGCCCTAAATTGCCCCTGACGGCAGAGTGAGAATGAGAGAAAAACACTGTGTATAGAAGCTCTTATATATACACGTGAATAGGAGACTGTGACTATAGGTAATAAAGTGCTATGTTTTGAGACATAGGACAAGATGGAGAAAAAAGGGTAGAATTCACCTTCCATTTACATAGGAATACAAGATTATAATGCTAGATAACAAATAGATAATAGTGTTATTAAGAATGCTGGTCAGCTCAGCCTCATAATGATGATGATAAAGTGGATGTGGATGCTGTTTTCCTATTAAATTACAGACCCCAGTGCAACATTTTCTACATTTAGATTTGATCTGCCGTTCACTGCTTCCCATCCATATAATTCATCAGCTTCCATTAGGAGACAGTGATCACGCTGCACTGCCGAGCTATTTGTTAAGCAGAGGTGTTGTTTGGTTCAGTAATATCAAATTGTGTCTTACTGCAGTTGGCCGGCTCATCAGATCCGTCCACACAGTCATTGTCCCTGTCACACACCCACACCCGTGGGATGCAGCGTTTGGTGATGGCGCACTGGAACTGGTTGGGGGCGCACGTCACTTCAGCTGCACAAGAGACAGACAGATTAGGTCCCTTACTCCATAACACTAAATGAAAAAATAACCTCATCACACTTTTCACAAATCAAAAAGGCCTCAACAGTAAAGTCCTGTAGAGACAAAATTATCACATCACATGGTTTCTTACAGCTTTACAATGAAAAGGTGCCCCAAGGTTAATTGTGACCTCAGAGTAGCACAAAAGGTACAGGTCATGCAATCTCCCTCTGCGGAGGATGAGTGTGCTCAGTAAATGGCAAAGGGGTGTTGCTAAAGGAAAAGTAAAAATGAAGAGAGATCCTTTGGGGAGCTTGAAAATCTTCAGCAATTTCCTACCTGCGCATTCGATTTTTTAATACTGTAAAATAAGTGAAAAAAGGGTTTTAGAAATGAGAGGGGAAAGGTCTTGGCCGAAAATATGGAGGGGGTACCAGGCCCAGGGCAGACACCCAGGGAGCCATGCACAGCTCCACTAACAGTGATCATTTTGGGTCTTTTCATAAATGTTTGGACCAAAAAAAAAAAGGTTTCTCCTCTCTCTGTCTCTATCATGTGCAGGAAAAACCCTGGTCATTACTGTCATTATAATTTCAGTGCTATAGTCAGCAAATAGTGTCTGGTGGCTTCCTACAGCTTGTTTCAAGAGTCAAGTTTATATTTATTCCCCCTGGCCCATTACAGGTTATGCAGCTGGTTGTTCATCCTTAGACTCTGCCACTACCAGGGCAACATGAGAGGAAGACTTACGACAGTCTTTCTCATCCTCTCCCTCTCCACAGTTGTCCTGTCCATTGCAGCGGAAGATGCCAGGGATGCAGCGACTGGGGTGGGTGCATTTAAACTGGCTGGGCAGGCACACATGGATATCTAGAAACACAAGAACAAAGGATATAGGTTATCACGGGAACACCGAAGAAAAAGACTTCAGATCTGTTGGTGCATGTAGGCATTGTGTACCGCAGTTGGCCTCATCCGAGTTGTCTTGGCAGTCATTGTCTCCATCACAGATATAAGCTGGGTTGGTGCAGATGCCGGTGCCACACTGGAACTGGCCTGGTCTGCATTTAAACTCAGCTGCAGTGTGGGGAAAAAAACCCTGCACATTATTCATCAGAACAAACAAAACATTGTACCGTGACACTGAATCCACAGGAAATGATTATCTCAGCAGCGGCCATCACTCACGGCATTCTGCAGGCTCATCTGAGCGGTCGCCACAGTCATCTTCAGTGTCACACTTCCACCAAAATGGAATGCATTTGTCATTTTTGCAAACAAACTGAGGGGACAGAAAAGAGGGTGATTTGCGTTTTCAGATTATCAACGCGTTAAAGGTGAAAACTGATAACCTCCAGGTAGCTCACCTGACTTGCAGTGCAGTTGGACAAGCACTGTTTGCCATCGGCTGCCAGGTAGAAGTTAGTGGGGCAAGCACACTTGAAGCCCCCTCCAGGTGAGAGCAAACACAGGTTACTGCAGCCTCCGTTGTTGGATTGGCACGGGTGGCCAGCCACTGGAGAGCAAAGGACGTGCACACAAGTAGAGTTAAAAGCGGATCACATGACACGGGTAAAGATTTACTTGTGGTTATGAAATGGTTTTACCTTCAGGCTGGCGGTATGGGTGGAAAATGTGAACGTCCATAGGCCTGTGTAAGGTGCTGATCAGCATAGTCTTGTTGATTCCCAGGGTCTTATGAGCTCTGTTGATGGACTTAGTCTCCCAGTCCGTCCAGTAGATGAACTCCTCAAACAGGGTCATAGCAAAGATGTGGGGAATATCCTGAGTCAAAACTGCAGAGGCACAAAGACAAATGAGCTGCTATTAATGACTGGAAAGAGTCCAAACCAAACACTCTCCTCTATGTGTATAGTGTGTGTGTGTGTGTGTGTGTGTGTGTGTGTGTGTGTGTGTGTGTGTGTGTGTGTGTGTGTGTGTGTGTGTGTGTGTGTGTGTGTGTGTGTGTGTGTGTGTGTGTGTGTGTGTGTGTTACCTGTGTGTCTGTTGGTTCCATCCAGGCTGGCAAATGCTATGTAGTCCTCCCGAGCATCAGCCCAGTAGATGCGGTCGTTAATAAAGTCCAGCGTGAGACCGTTGGGCCACGTGATCTTATCCTCCACGATCACAGTCCTGTTGGTGCCATCCATCCCGATCCTCCCTATGTGAGGGCTGTCACCCCAGTCTGACCAGTATAAATACCTGTCAGGGATGTGAGGTGTTATTTAAATTTACTGGCAAATCAAAAATTGAACGGAGGATTATGATGCTTGTTCAGTTTTTCTCTTTCCTCTAGTTTGTTACATGTATTTTTTTGTATGTAAAACAATGCGAAGCAAAAAAGCCTCAAATCAGGATTAGGGTTTAACTTTTTAACTATTTTATCATGAAATACAGCATTTTAAAGTCAATCTAATACACTACATGAAATTGACAATGAAATAGGCAGTTCAACTTCCTAACTTTCAGCCGACCCACATCTTCAACAGCTACATCACTCTTACCCATAGCGTACGTCCACTGCCACAGCACGTGGCTCCCTCAGGCCGCTGTTGACCAGAACTGTCCGGTACGCTCCATTCAGCTTTGACACCTCGATCGTGTCCCGTCCCTTATCACACCAGTACAGGTTTCCTCCTACCCAGTCCACAGCCAGACCGTCTGGGTTGCTGAGCGACGTGCGATGAAGGACCTAACAAATGAGCAAGCAGTATTCCTGAATCTGAGCCCGAACAATGAAGAATTGAATCATTTTTCCAGGGGTTTTCTGAGGACTAATTAATCTCTTTGAATGTTTGGTTTTATAATCAGACGAAAAAGACACTGCTCCCTTTATCTTCCAAAGACAAGATGCTGCTACACCAACCTGCACATCGCTGCCGTTGATGTGCATGCGCCGGATCATGCTGCCCTGGGTGGTCACATCTGTCCAATAAACCATCTGCTGCCGGTAGTCGAAGTCCAGAGCCACAGCATTGTTCAAGCCCTGTCAAAGCACAGGCGCTACATTAGCCTGGGCCAGATATAAACCCCTGCAGGAGGGTTTGCAAGATTATCCAGGTACTTTACTGTATCTGTGTGTCTCACCTGTTTGATCAGTGTGTAGTTGGATCCATTCAAGTTGAGCTTCCTCAGGTAATAGCGGTTGGCAAAGATCAGGAATGGCTCCTCATCTGCAGGGAGGCAGACATCATATGTGAGTGGATTTGGCTTAAACACTTGAATGTTATTAATCTGTCATGTTTCCTACCAGAGGTGGATTTGCATATGGTGGGGTTTGCGGGACTAAGCTGGAAACCCTCCACACACAGACAGTGGAAGCTGCCGTGTGTGTTGATGCAGCGCTGCGTGCAGGGATAGGTGGTCGTGCACTCATCTATGTCGACACACGTCTTCCCGTCATCTTTCAGACGGAAGCCTGGGTGGCATCGACACTGTGAGGAGGCCGAGCACAGAGCAGGTAAAGCAACAATACGCAGAGCTTATATTCCACATTCGTGACAGGTGAACTCAACTCATGATTTCATAGCGTTCACTTACCTTGAAGCCTATTTTCAGGTCCTCGCAGAGCTGAGAGCAGCCGCTCAGTTTGCTGTTCAGGCACTCGTTAATGAAGCAGTTCAGCTCATCAGAGCCGTCACCACAGTCGTCCTTATGGTCACAGAGCAGCGTCTCATTCACACAGTTTCCATTGTTGCAGGCGTAAGCAGTGTCATTGCATTTCTTCTCTGTTCAATGAAAGAGGGAAACAAACGGAGAGAGACAGTGAACCAGTGCAGTGTTTCAGCCTTGTTCAGAGTGCCAGCCCCAATCTGCTTTTCACCATATTCAGATTGTATCGAGACTGATCTTTAGAAAGTTTGGACAAAAGAAAAAACACATGACATGGGATTTTCACAAATTGGACCCAAACCACATATGAAGGGGGTTTGAATTGTAATTACAATCCCAGCTCTACAGGCGCGGGCCAGTCCGGTCTCTCTTGCTGCTCAAACCAGATTTCAAAGTGACTTTTTGAAGTCATGAAATGCAGAGTGACGATAGCTACACACTTACTGACGCCTACATCAATAACACAGCACTGCATGCAGATAGAAAGTTGGTGTCTGCATTCACAGATCTGAACAGTGCAGACACTCTACAATATAATATAATATAATAGCTATTTATTGTGCTCTCCAGTTGACAAAAAGATAATAACAAATGTAATATTCTCTTTAAAGTGCATTAACACATTAATAATACAGGATTCTTCCCCATGTTTGCTCTCAGTACGGTTGATCTGCTGTTGTGTTATAATCACGTCTTTCTTATTGGCTGCATCTTTATTTAAACATCATCACGCTCAAAGGCTGCAGATGAAAATGGGACATCTGGCTGCATCTGTCAGTGTCAATTAATCTACTGATGTAACTAGGTCTTCTTTTTAAGTAAAAAATGTAAAAGTGCTTCCAGAGCGGCGATGTGAATTTTACCCGGGCCAGTGCAGTGTGGGTTCTTGGGCGCCTCGTCTGAGTGGTCATGGCAGTCGAAGTCTCCATCGCACTCCCATGAGCCCTGGATGAGGCAGCGTCCGTTGGCACAGCGGAACTCGTTGGGTCCACATGTTGGATACTCTGCAGCGACAAACAGCAGCAGCAGGGTGAAGGACAGTCGAGCTCGTCGTTAAAAGCAACAGTGAGGAGGAGAGAGCTCTTTGAAAAACCCTCCCTTCAGGAGTAAGAGGTCACGGGTCCACTCACCACACTCCTGGGACTCATCTGAGCCATCACTGCAGTCGTTGTCATGGTCACACACAAAGTGCTTCGGTATACACTGTCGGTTCTGGCACATGAACTCGTTGCTGCTGCATGTGTTGTTGAACACTGAGACATAAATAAACAAGTAGGTTTTATGCTCCAACAGGTGCAGAATGGATTTATATGTATTTGTTTTGACCAGATCCTGCCCCTGTCTTCTGCCCCTGTCTTCACTCACCACAGCCAGCTTTGACGCTCTCATCAGCTCCATCGGGACAGTCTTTGTCCCCGTCACACTTCCAACGCTGAGGGATGCACATATGAGACCCGGGACACTGGAACGCCTCGGGACTGCAGGTTTTGGTCTCTGTGAAAAAAAGAGGTGATTGACGTTTATTTTAATTGCTTTAATTTAACTTTATTGACAAAAAATGAATCCCCCATTAATGTCCAATCAATTCTGTCACCAACTCTCTGCCACGCCTCTCCCCAGGCATGCAGGGTAATGACGCACAGACGAGAACCATTTAGACTCAACAAACAGTTCTCCCAGTTTATCTATACACAGCAGTAATCTATAGCATAGACAAATCATTACAACAGCAAACTTATAATATGACAACTAATTTAAACTGACTATCGAAGGCTATATTCTTTTTCTATTTTGCCAAATGTTCATTGTGTCAATTTACATGGTGTTAAAGTAAATAAACACAGAGTCCATAAAATGTAAAGGCGTATTTATTCATTACTTTAATACACAGTTGTAGGAGGTTGAGTTGGTTGGTCGTGCAGGATGGGGGAGGTACCATCCCCCATTGAATAAATTAACAAATCGCCCACTGGACATAATCACTGTAAATGTAAAATCTAAATTCCTTGCCTACCCTCCAATGTTTTAGTCCATATCACAATAGAGCAATGTGAAGTAAGCGCCATTATAGTTATCGTGAAAAAAATTATTCAATGCAAAATGATTGACGCACTGGTAAAAAGAGCATCATAATATCCTTGAATCTGATTTGAGAATTCGATGCAAGCTCACATTTTCACACAGAATCTACGGCTGTCACAATACTTTTACTCCTACATGTGTAAGTACTGCTTTTGGTTGTTGTATATTTGTATTCGCTGAGGTTTCCTGTCAAACACTCACTGCACTTGCTGTCCTCGTCACTGCTGTCACCACAGTCATCGGCTCCGTCACACACCCAGCGTCTGGGAATGCAGCGGTGGTTCCCGCACTCAAACTGGGTGGCCGAGCAAAACTTATCTGGACGGACAGAAAGAATTCATGAAGTGCAAAAATACAAATGGGACAACAAAAACAGTTGTCGGGTGCACTTCACATTGTTTAGGTTGTAGTAAGGCATCCAAACATACCACAGTGAGCCTCGTCTGCACCATTCTCACAGTCGTTCTCCTTGTCACAAGTCCAGCTCATGGGGATACAGCGGCCACTCGGACAGGCGAAGTAGGGCGTCGGACAGTTTGTTTTCCCGCTCCCTGGCACATAGACAGACAAGTGGTACGTTAAGGGAGAAAACGTCCGGTGAATAAGCCAGCATGAACACAGGGAAAGAAAGAAATTTAGAGTTTCGTCCCATTCCTCAATTTAATGGATGAAATTGTTTTTGTTTCTTGTATATTACAGGGTCCTGCTCTAACCCATCTGTTAGATGATTACAAGTTCCTCTTCTCCTCAAACCTACTGTCTGTACATTTATCAAAGAGAAAATATGTGTATTTCAGAGGGAGTTAAAATACCTGGGCAGTTTCTTTCATCAGAGAGGTCTCCACAGTCGTTAGCTCCGTCACACTGCCATGAAGAGGCAAAGCAGAGAGTGGTGAACTCGCACTTCTGAAATGTGGCTCCCTTCACTCCCAGACGGAAGTAACTGGAACAGTCCGTGGCAGCTTGACAAAGAGAGCAGAACTACTTTAGCACCACGGAGCGAGTGTTGGCTTTTCTTATTACTGTTCTGACTATCACTGAACGTACTGCAGTTCATCTCATCACTGGCGTCCTGACAGTCCACCTTCTGGTTACACTTGCTGGAGTTGGAGATGCAGCCACCGTCTCTGCACTGGAACTGATCGGCTGAGCACAGCGTGGCTGAGACACACACACACAAAACAGAGTTTTAAAATGTCTGCAGACTGAAAGAAAATATTTGTTAAATAAATGCAGTACCGCTTTTTAATATCCCAACTACCCAACTACTCCTGAACATATCCATTTGCACATTATTTGTATTTCTATCTGTATAACATAGACAGATTGTGTTATTCTAAATGTATGCCTCTTTCACAAAAAAAATTCACAATTCAAGTTGCATTTTGCACTATATTAGTCTAAGTGCACACACACACACACACACACACACACACACACACACACACACACACACACACACACACACACACACACACACACACACACACACACACACACTTATTTTAAATATCTCCTTATACATAATGCACAAATACAGTATACATCCTCCTTCCCCTACTGTGTCACAAGTACATTTATTCAAGTACGTTTCTTTCTTTCTTATTTTACTGGATTTTTATTAGATTTTTTTAAAACTGTATTTTAAGCTTTTAAATGTTCTCTTGTCTACTTAATTTGAAATATCTGCTGCTGTAATAAATGGATTTCCCCAACGTGAGATAAATAAAGTTAATCTTAGATTAAGATAAAGTTAATTTTAGATTAAGATAAAATTAATCTTGGATTAAGATAAAGTTAATCTTGTCTTGTATTATTTTAGAACATATTTAATGGGCAGACTTTACTCACTGTTACAGAAGAGTTCATCAGAGTTGTCTCCACAGTCGTCCTGCCCGTTGCACCAGGAACTGTGTCCCACGCAGCGACCATTCACACAGCGTCTGTAGCCCTTCTTACACACTCGGTTGGCTGAGAACCAGACAGAAAGAGACACGGACTCAACTTACAAGTGTCAACAAGGAGAGAACGGCTGAAAACTGTCTGGACAGAGAAGAACGTTCCACTCACCACAGTAGGACTGTTTCTCATCAGACTTGTCCTTGCAGTGGGCCATGCCATCACAGGTCAGGGTGTAGTTAACGCAGTCTCCGTTTCCACACTCAAACTCATCAATATTGTTACATGTAGTGTTAAGGGCTGTGAGACAAGGACAGAAAAAAACACGCAAATCATACTTTAATGAAGCAGTAAACGAAAGATGACTTTTTATAACTTAATATTTTCAAGCTAAACTTTTGCTTTAGTGAATCCCTTGCTTGTCGTACCTATGCAGGTGTTGTCCTCCAAAAGTTTCCTGTCACCACGGCAACTGCAGTTGACCCTTCCCTCAGAGGTCAGCAGACACAGATCCTGACATCCTCCGTTGTTGACACGGCACATAGAGAACTCACCTACGCAGACACACACACACGTGAATGAGAATTTCTGACCCCTCCTGACACACAACACAAACCCATGCCTCCACATCGGCAGACACACACGCCTGCCCGAATGTGGCCATGGCTCTGCCTCTGCTGAATGCATAATTCAATGTGACTCAATCTAAATGGGATTTGCAGCTTTTTACCGCAGGCTTTCAGCTTGTATGGTCACTGTGGGCATCGGAGCGAGAAAGAGTTTACTGAATGAGGCAACTTGAGACGGAAGATTGCTGAAGATATGTAAGAGAGAAAAAGAATGCAGGGCTGCACTGATTTGAAAGTGAACGGACAATAGGAGATATGGGAACGAGATGAGTTGAAGAGAGAGGTGAAGACGTGTGGAGAAAAGTGAAGTGAGCAGCAATTTAGAAGGCGCGCGTGTGCGTGTGTGTGTGTGTGTGTGTGTGTGTGTGTGTGGTGTAACAGGGCTGATGTTGGTGCTCAAAAATCTGTAGCCCAAATTACTTTTGTCATCCCATTAACTGCTCTGTTGGGGCAGAAAAACATCTTTGTTTGGGTTAGTGTTTGACGTACTAGCTTCAGAGACGCCTGTATTCTAACTTCGCCTTCAACTTTTCCTGTTAAATCCTTACGATCTTTTACTTCCTATCGTTTACGATCATTAAAGCTAGGGTTGGTTATCCAAGCCGCGCCCCCAAAACAAATGAACGTGCACTGACAACTGCTAGAAGAAAACTTTTCCATGACTTGCTAGCTAAATTCTGACTATCGTCTCTGCTACAGCGATGTATGTGTCTCCGGCTGAAGACTCCAGTCATGTGCAGTGAGAGCACAGGCAGGGTGCGCACAGGCAGGTCAGTCCTTCACATGTGTGTTCACTTGTGTCCACACAGCGAAAGGAATGTGGCCACATGAGTCGCAGACCGTCGGATCGGCTCTCAGGATGCATTGAAGATGCTTTTAGGTACGTTCAGACCTGTGCTTAGCACTGACTCTGAACACACACACACACATTTGGATCTCTCTCTCTGTGTGTAAAAACTCACAGCTGTTGGTGTCGTTGGCCACTGCGACGATGCCCATTGGCTGCTGAGGGATGTCAGCACGCAGCACCTTCATGTCTCCTCCTGTGTATTTGTCAGCGCGGAGCACGGCCCTCCTCACCCAGTCGGTCCAGAAGATGTAGTCACCGTAGACGGCCAGGCCAAACGGATGGACCGGCTCATTCTTCAGCACCACCTGCAGGGGGAAGCACCACCACAGCCGTGACCTCACACGTTCAGGAATTTCCAAGCCTCGCAATAAACAAACTGACGGCTGTTATTAGGCAATGCCATTATACCGAAGTACAACTATTTTCATTACGCTTCATGATGTACAACATGCAGATGTTTACGTCACTCACATAGCGCCGACTGCCATCATACTCGCAGCGCTCTATCTTATCCAGTGTGGCGTCAGAGAAGTAAAGTTTCTCAGCTCGGTGGTCGATGGCCAGGCCGTTAGGGGTTCGGATGTCGTTGCCAATGATCACAATGACATTGGAACCAGTCAGGGTGGCACGCATGATACTGGGAGACTGCTCGTTCCAGTTGGTCCAGAACATGAGGCTATAAGAGAGAGAACGAATCAGGGATGTAAATAGATGTAAAGTTCTGACATTATATGGCAGCATTATTACCTCCGCCAAAGAGGGTATATTTTCTGCCGTGTCTGGGATCACACAAAATCCGACCGATTTCCATGGACTTTTGTGGAGGGGTTGGGCATAATTCTAGTTGTACATAAATAACTGAATTAGTTCTGACCTCTGACACTCGTCGAGGACGAACGCTCTGGGGTGGTCATCTCCTGACATACTGACCACCGTGTGCCGGTCAACGGCCCCCCAGCGGATCTGATCCACAGAGTGGCGCGTGATGGTGGAGGTTGTGTAGCTCGTCCAGTACAGCATATCCCAGCCCCTGTGGTACGCCAAGCCCTCCACTGAGCCCACGTCTGAAGAGAGGGATGGAGAGAAGAGGGGGAAGAAACATAGTTAAATACAGAAAACAGGGAGGGAGAAAAAATAACAGCGAGAGATTAAGCTAAAATGAGGGAGAAGACAGAGGAGGGAAGGAGGGAAACGTCAACTCCAGTGCTGCGTTCCGAGGTCAAGTGTGGACTGTGTCTGGCATCAGCTCGGTGGCGGAACACAGTGCAGAGTATGGATATTACATGGTATTTATCACCAGGAACACAGTGTGATTCCAGGCTTCTACCCAACAAATATCGCACCAAAAAGGTCACGATAACAGTTGCGGGCCTGCGTTTCCTCTCCATCACACTATCTCATCAACAGATGAGGAGTAAAAAGTCATTTCCATGAAATGAGTAAGAAGGGAGGACGGAGGACAAGCAGCTAAGATGGAGGAACACAGCGTTCTCTGGCAGCAGAGAAACTGATTGAGAAACAACACACACGCTTAAATGTACTTCAGGAAGAGTTCATTTAAAAACAGATCACTTAAATACGAGATAACTGGCCGTGGTTGTCTTCTTGTTATTGTGTCTGCAGAGGAACATTGAGGGTCTGATGATTACAGACACTTTTTTTTCCAGGAACGGAGACGACCTCACTCTTGTTGCAGCTCGGCACAGGGGATCAGAGAGATTCACCTAGTCTGTATTCATATAGCACTTCTATCGTCTCTTTTTTTCAATTCACACATTAATACAGATCATCTATGGGCAGCACTTTTTCTATGCGGTTCAATATCTTGCCCAAGGACAATGGGGAGGACTGAGATTGAACCGCCTACCCTATGGTTAGAGGATGGCCCGCTCTACCCCTGAGTCACAGCCGCACCAGTGGCCATGAATCAACATTTGTCTGCTCCGTAATACACAGTCGTCTGAATGAAGCAAAGCAACTCGAGCAGAGGCAGCAGTTCCCCTCTGCCTCTCACGATCATAAATCAACGTCTGTAAAAATCGATACGGAGCAACGTGAAATCCATTCACCTCCATTTCCTCTTTTTTCCCAGAGCTGTTAATGAATTGTAAATCTTTGGCCTGCAGCGGAGCTTGACTTAAATTCCTGATTTTCACTTGTTTATCTTGTTGACCTAAGCCAATCTGGGGTTCTTACGTTTGTGTTTGCAATGATGCAGATGAGCTGGATTTACAGCCGCCGAGCTGAACTGGTTACACTGACGCAGATAGTCTTTTATTGCAGTTATCTAAAGTAGGTGAGATACAGTTTAGTGATTTCTGTCAGCCTGGCGGTCAATAATTACCCTGATTTCTGAAGGGAAACACTTCTTCACTGCGTCTCTATGTGTTTATTCTTTATCTACATGTGTGTCTGTATGTGTGTGTGCAGGTGCAGCACTTCTAGAAAATACAGATCCTCTCAGAAAATGAACAGAAACAATGGACCATGGGAAAAATACGGTGTATGGCCTTGTTAGACCCTCCCACAAAAAGCAGGCCGGCCCACATCTCTCCAGCTCTGTGATAATCAGTCCAGAGTTCACCTGCTGTTTACTGGGATTCATCCTATCTTTCTGTCGAGCTATTTCCGTCTCTATCGCTCCTCTGAAACCACTGTGTTTTCTGATGAGACCTCCTTCCTTGGGAGGCAGGAGAAAGACTGATTGCGGATTGCTGAGCCTGATTGGGGTTTCATGCGGAGATGACAGGAAATCAAGCAATCTGCAGAATTTAGCCCTCAACACTTGGACAATCTTAACAAGAGCCTTTTGGGGAAGGATGCAGCTGAGAAATCAGTGGTGCCTTGACTTCACTGGAGGGGTCTGGTGATATTTTGCTCCCTCTATCGCCCCCAGCCAATCAGAGGTGGAGCTGATTGCGAGGACTGTGGCTTTCTTCATATACAACACATGGGAAGCAGCTTTAACACAACTATATGAGAGAGGTCATTTGCTGGATGTGTTTTAAAGAACAGTTTCTAGGAGGTAATGTCCATTTAACACTCACTAAGTAGGAACTTATATACATATATATATAAAGTGTATTACATATCATATTCAGTCCTTATTGGTTCATTTTAAACAACACTGGAAATCTGTGTGGTGGTATTTCTGAGTGCACCCACAGCATGAGTAATCATTCCCACATGCGTTATCAGTAGTTTTATGACTGGCTTGAGCATATTGACCCAACCAGAAGCCAACAGTGTTTTAACAGTGGCAGTAAACTGAAGACAAGATGCAGCCATGGGACTCTACAGGTTCAGGGGATCTGCAGGGGAACAGCAGTGACACTGGGCCGGGCAACGTGGAGCATGTCCTGGTTCCAGCATTAGACGCACTGATTCTGGTGCTGGGGGTCGGGGGCCACACTATGGTGATGGTGATCCTGTGTGGGAGGCGCAGGAGAGGAGTGGGACATGTTGGATCTTCTCCTCGCAGCTCCCTGATGGGCACGGGGACGGACACCCTCCTGGTGGCTCTGAGCGCCGCTGACCTGCTTTTGCTCTCCATGCTCCCCTTCCACACCATCGCCATAGCTATGCAGCGGTGGGTGTTTGGAGACGTGATGTGTCGCCTGGTGAGTTTCCTGGGATCAGCCTGCTCCTCGGCGAGTGCCTTCACGCTGGCCACGCTGGCAGCGTCGCGCTACCTGACTGTGGTGCACCCTGCGAGAGCTTTTTCTGTCCTCTCCCCACGCCGGGTGTCATTAGCTGCTGTGCTCCTCTGGGTCCCGGCCTGCAGCCTGGCTCTCCCTCAACTGGTATTTCGCTCCGTGGGGACCCCTAAACGAGCCCCTGACGGACTTGCTTGCTTTGCTTTCCTGTCCCACCGAGACCAGATGATCTACGGGCTGCTTCACTTTCTCATGGCGTTCTTGCTTCCACTCGTCACCATCGCAGTGGCATACGGCAGCATCTACCTGTTCCTGTGGAGGAGTCGGAATGCTGGCAGGGCGCCCCAAGTGGAGCGCTACCAGAGCAAAGTGACACAGACATCGGCCATGCTGGTGCTGGCCTTTACCCTGTGCTGGCTGCCATCCTATGGCCTGATGCTGGACCTGCTGGTGGACAATAGCTCAGGGGCCACTGGCGCCTCACCACGTTATGGCCCCTTCAGTGTGTTTGCACGCCTCATGGCGACTTCCTCGACAGTGATGAACCCCATCCTCTACGTGCTCATGTCCGAAAAGTTCAGACAAGACCTGCTGAGGCTGTTCAAGAGGGGAGGGGAAAGAGCCAGTGGGGCTGTGGCCACGACTGCTGCCTGAAAACTTAATAGAACTAAACAGCTGACACTTAAACACTCAGCAAATCCAAACTGGGAACTGCAATAAAACAGAAGTGGCAGAAATACTCATATGAGCAAAACGGACATGATCAGCATTTGGAACAAGTCCTCTAGAGAACTCTCACAAAGCCTGGACATCATGTACACGATCAAACCAATTGTTTTGGGAGGTGCTGCTCTACAGGGACAGCGGCACAAACAATGTTGAATCATACATTCCTTGTAAAACAGACTCAAGTAAAGGAACTTTGGTCAAACATTAATGGTGCAGCTGTGTTTGGTTGTGTTGACACAAGGTGAATAAAGCTCTGTGTGTCACTGGGCTTGTTTATGTTTGTATACACTCTGTTCTCAAAACACTGATAAAAAAAATAAAGTTCTTTTTATCTAAACCTTGGCTACAAGTTCAGAATAAAAGCTTCCTGGTTCTGTTTAGATCAGTTGAAGTATTTTCATTTCTTTGTTATCCACAAAAAAGTGGAATTACCAGAAATGATGCTTGATGATAATAATGAAAAGGGGGGAGATTAATGGGGAAGGAAGCTGAGTGCGTCTTTTTAAAGAATGAGAGGAGGCAAAAAAAAGGTTTACACAAACTTAATATGTGGATAAACTCACTCTCGACTACAGTCTTGCGGTCAGATCCATCATCGCTGATCTGCTGGATGTTGCCAAAGTGGATGTCGCTGAAGAAGACGCGGTTAGCTCCCTTCCCTCCACCTCCTCTGTAGTCGAAAGTGAGCGCAATGACGTTCTTCATGTGCTCTGGGTCCTCAAAAGGTTTAATGGGTGCGTTCAGGTTGTTTTCGTCTGACAGGTGGACGCTCTTTAGTATGGTGCGCTCTGAGTAGAGCAGGTAGCCATCGTAGTCACGGCAGCCGCTGCTGTCCTCGGCCAGCATGCCATGGGCGCAGGCACATGTGCGCTGCCCGTTGCCACGGAAAAGACAGAGCTGCTGGCAGCCACCATTTTTGTCTTTGCACACATTAGTTCCTGTAAACACACATGAAACCAATGACGTTATTATCAACTACAGTTTTGAAATATTTTTTTCAGTGAAAATTCTATATGTATGCCTCTTATTGTGAAATTCACCTATTACATATATATATATATATTACATATATACTTTTAACAGTCTATATATGCATGTATATGTCTATATAATGCACAAATACAGTATACATCCTCATGCAATGATCTTGCACCACTTCACTTTACATAAATACATTTCTCAACACACAATATTTCCATCTGTAGAGACAGATGTATATTATGTGCATGTGTTTTTATTTATTTAAATTTTTTCTTGTATTCTATACTTTCACGTGCTCTCTTGTCTACCTCCTTCTGACAATCTGGTGCTGTAACAAGTTCCCCGACGTGGGATCAAGTTTGTCCTGTCCTGTCTTTAAAATGCTTCAGTTTTAACAGTTTTACAGATTTAACAGAAACCACAGTGTTTACCTTGTTGTCTGGCCCTGTTGAAAACCTTGATGTCTTTTAGCTGTACTCCAATACCAGTCCTCAGAGACACAGAGTCTGTGGCATTGTCCTTGTTGCCTCTCTTTATGGAGCCATTAGCATGTGTCCTTTAAAGCACACAGACAAACAGCATTAAACGGTGACTGATGTTTGCAGATATTACAGATGATTAATATAAATATTACAAATGATATCAGACAGATATCACAACTATCAGTGAGAACCATTACAGGAGACTTGTGGGGGTAAATCTGACCTGTCGCTCCAGTAAATGTAGCTCTCAAACACCGACACAGAGAACATGTCCATGTTGTTATTGGCCAGCACCACTTCCCTGTTTTCTCCCGTTTCAAGGTTGATTCGCTCAATCTTGTCCGTCCTGGCATCGCACCAGTACAGCAGACTCTCCTATGTGCGCACACACACACACACAGTAATGTTGCGATGTAAAGTTCACTCTCTGCATTTTAAAGCAGTGATAAAGAAGCTAGAACGATCTGCAATGCTTTACCTTATAGTCGATGGAGATACCGTTGGGCCAGCTGATACTGGCATTGACCAGGACGGCCCTCTGAGAACCGTCCAGACGAGACCGCTCGATACGCGGATACTGACCCCACTCTGTCCAGAACAGGTAGCTGCAAACATAAACACGGCAAGACACAGAGATCATGAATCGACAAGGAGAGAAACTACTGGAGCAGGAGCTAAAGACAGCTAGGATGGTAATTGGAGCTACTGCCGGTGCTGTGTCCTCTCACCCTTTCTCTGGGTGGACGGTGATGGCTCGAGGCTTGTCCAGGCCCTGGGAGATCACCACATAGCGGAAGGAGCCGTTCAATCTGGCAACCTCGATCACATCAAACCCTTGGTCCGTCCAGTAGATGTTTCCTGTGGAGGATGGAGGAGGAAGCAATGATGCTCCGGCTGATGTGCAGGTTCGCTGATGCAGAAGTGAACCCTGTCTGACCTCGTTTTTTTCCCCCTCTCTTAGTGCTATAGGTTCAGCTTACTTTCAAGTTATCTAATTTTTCCTCTTTTACTGCATGGTAACAGACTGTCTTTACTGCGTGTCTCACCTGCTATCCAGTCAACAGCGATGCCTTCCACTCTGCCGATACCATTAGTGACCACATCCTCTCTCCAGGTCTGGTCTCTCTTGGCCCTGCTGATGGTGCTCAGGCCCATATCCACCCAGTAGATAGTGTCATTATCTGGAAAGAAAACATAATAAGAGTCGGACCGACTGCAGCTTTCCTCTACCCTTATATAGTATCACACAGTAAAGAGATATGTGCCTTCATGCATGAGAATGTATTTCATATCTAATGTAGCAGGTTGGACAGAGTCTTACCAGCATGGAAATCTATGCCGACAGCTAAGGAAGTGCCTGACACCGGTACGAGGGCATCAGACTTGTCAGATGGGTCCAGAGGAATACCACGTATGCCCTCATGCACAGAGTACAACAGGAAAGATCCAACTCCTGCACCAAACAAACAATCCCCCCCAGGTTATAGCCTTTTCGAAAGTTTGTTCTGCATCACACATTTATCTTTTTCATCAGTTTCTTCAGCCCAAAACAGAATACAGTACGTATATGAGTGTGCCGTACCTTCACAAGACTGCTGTCCCATGCGCAGGCTGTATCCTGCTGTGCACATGCAGGCTCTGGTGGTCGGGGAGGTGGGGAGACACAGCTGGGAACAGTCTCCATTGTTAATACTGCAAAGATTAGTGCCTGGGAACATAAAAGCACAGGAACAAACGCACAAAAGAAATCATAGAGCAGTTGCAGGGACATAAACAGATGTTTTTTTAGCGTAGATAACATGCAACAAGCAAAACAGACCTTAAACAAGACAGGGACATTTTTTCCTGCAGTAATTTAACCAAAATAAAAGTTCTTTAAGCTCAGAAAAGGCTGGCACACGGCAGCCAGTCCAGCACCTTTCTGCACGGTTTCATTGTAGATTTTCATGTGCATCATGGGGGACGTGCTGTTCCTCAGGATTTTCCAGGTTCCACCGTCCTTCTTGTCACAGGTTCCTATCTGGTCTGTTCCTTGATCCGCCCACCACAACTTCTCTCCTGAAGGACACAACACACCGGACGATCAACACTTCAGTGAAACCTGATGTAACTCTAGAGGGGCTCTCAGAAGCAGCAAAGAAATTGCACACGCTCATAATTATCATGAATTACTCTCTAGGAAATTGGTGAAAAGGGCACTTGGAGAGCACATGAGGTGACTCGAAGGAAACATTAGCTTTCAATTAACATTTAAAGACCGAAATATAAATCTGCAACACGGTTAAGTTTATCATACGTCATGGCTGAACTCTCTGCCTTCATCAGTGGCTGAAATGAACATTTTATGGAGACGTACCCATGATGGCCAGAGCGGTGGCCTTGGTCAGCTTCCCCTTGACACCTTCCAGCACCTCCAGTCCTGAGCCGTCCAGTTTGCAGCGGTTGATGGTGCTGTTTCCTGAGCTGATCCAGTAAAGCTGCTCCGTGTCGAAGTCGATGGAGAGACCTGGGGAAACACAAGACAGCTCAGATGTGTAATGACGGGCCCTGTCACTAGGGAGCGCTGTGTCTAACGCTGTCACACAGGAAAAGCGCAGCTCGACACTCACCGACAGGGCCCTTCTGGTTGGTGAAGAGGACACTGCGGTTGTTGCCGTCTGTGTTGGCCATGCTGATGTTGTCCCCATCTGTCCAGTAGAGTTTCCTGAGGGAGGCAGACACAGAGAATCAGCAAAAATCGCAGTAGACATGAGAAAGAGAGATGTAGACAGACAGAGAGACAGACAGAGGGAGAGAGACGGACAGAGACTGAGACAGAGAGAGAGCTTTTGATTTATTTTCAGCACTTCACAGTCTGCCTGAGCGACCAAACTTAAATCAATAATGCCACCCAATAACACTCACAAACCCTTCAGCACAAAACTCATTTCTCAAAGTTTGGTAAAATTGATGTCTTTTTTTTTTAACTGACATACATCTCTAATGATCACATGATCTGAGGAAATCAATTTGTTGCCTGAACCTTCTGTCGCATGGAAGACATTTCAAACAGCTCACAAGCTCCACTCCTTCATCACCCGCAGAGATTTTACAGCTCTATTAAGTAAAATTTCTCTAGAATAATAGTTTTTCTTTCTTATTTTTGTTGATTGATTACAGGGAAGTTGTGTTTCTCTATGGCCATGTTTTATTTGGCCTCGTTCCTGACTCCCTCAAGGACTTATTAACCCCCTGTGTGTTCACTTTAATCTGTGTATGAAGCACTTCTGGTTATTCTCATATCACACAACTTATCAAGATCAGACAAGTCAACATCCTTAACATTCAACATTCTTAAAAACTCTTTCTTATCGTACAGCTCCAATGACTGAATATGACATATACAGTGTTTTATTTTGTGTGTAATTAATTTTATTCCCCTCTGTTTTATGAAGTGATCATCTTTGTCTTGTTTGGTTTGCTGTGCTTTTCATCTCCATTTATACCTCCGCCAAGAAGGTTACGTTGTTCATCTGCGTTTGTTTGATAGTTGGCAGGATTACGCAAAAACGACTGGGCGGATTACCACAGAACTTGGTGGAAGGGTGCGGTGTGTGTCAGGGAAGAGTCCATTACATTCTGGTGTGGATCCAGATCAGGGGGCTGATCCAGAATTTCTTTTTCACTTTCTTTAACTTTCAACTTTATTGTCGATTACTCAGAGAACGATTCATGAATCTTGATAAAACTAAATCTGCCATTTTTATGGGAGCGATATTAATGAGTGTGTACAATTGGATGCAGTGAATTTAAATGTGGATTCATAATGGGGCTGTAAGGCTTTGGCGGAGGTATGTGCTACTTAATTACAACTACTTTGTAATTTTGCTAAGAAAAGCTGTATATAAATACATTTTATAATTATAACGTTATCCTTATTTGTTGGTCAAGTGGCTATTAAGATGTCACATGTGTTTTCTCTCTTAAAATATCTTGATTTCAATGAGTCTATGTAATGAAGTCAAATAATCACTCATGATAGTAAAAAAAAAACCACTGTAGAATCTGTGGAGGTTGTGGTCTGAAAATTATACCGAACCATTTATTGTGATCTCAATGTTTTCAAAATGTGCAATATGTTGATCAGCCACCGCATTAAAAGCAGTGACATCTTTATCAGTCTAAGGCCACTGAAAACCTCATTCAGAGCATGTGTGTGTGTGTGTGTGTCTGTGAGTTCAACTCAGGCGCTGAAAAATGTTGTCTCTGACTCATCATCCCATCACTGCCTCCCTCACTCTCCCACACCATAAACACTCTCACATAAACACCTTCCTTTTGCCTTCAAGTTCTTTGCTCTTAAAACTGGTCAAAGTCCTCACTCATCAACACACACACACACACACACACACACACACACACACACACACACACACACACACACACACACACACACACACACACACACACACACACACACACACACACACACACACACACACACACACACACACACACACACGAGAAGGACAGTATGACTGAGTGTGTTTAGAAAATGTGCTTGTCTATGTTTAAAGGGTATCTATCCTCTGGCCCCATCACCCACTTCCTGTTGAATCTCACCACATCCACCACACCCTTCATTTGTTTGTTAACATGCCTTTAAATAAAGTTTTTGAATCATTAAACTCCCACACTGTCGTATTTTAGTGCATTCACACTAAGACACGAAGGCCAGTTGCACACACACACACACACACGCTAAAGTTTGAGTTTCTCTCTCTTCGACTGCCTCTGCCCCCACCCACTTGTGAGCATATTCTGGGCAGTGTGTGTGTGTGTGTGTGTGTGTGTGTGTGTGTGTGTGTGTGTGTGTGTGTGTGTGTGTGTGTGTGTGTGTGTGTGTGTGTGTGTGTGTGTGTGTGCGTGCTAGAAGCGAGGACAGCCCAAGCGTATGGATCTAACATCTGCTTCTCATTTTCCCCCATGCCAACAACGCTCAGATCAGAAACATTCCTTTGCGTAAGTCGGCTAAGTCTTTTAAAGAGAGGAAGGAATACACAGAAAAAACACGAGACGGCAAAAACAATTCTTAAGAAAATATCCTTCCTTCATCCACCTCAAATACTCGAAGGCAAGCGCAGTCTCGCAGGACAAAACAAAAAATCTATAAATACAGATACAGATGGTGTGTGTCTCCGGTAAGAGGGGAGAGAGGCCGAGGCCAGGTCGGGGAGCTGAGGGGGCTGAGGTTTCAAGCGGGAGGACAGAAAGGAAAAAATTGACATTTGTTGAACAAGGCAGGAGGGGACAGGATGGAAGATACACATTAAAGCAGAAATAGCGACAGAAAGTCACATCGGCTCTAAATAATTCATAGGTACTATCTGAGCACAGGAGCTGTCTTTAAAATTAGAAATGGAGCAAAAGGGAGGAAGAGAGAGACTCAGGAGAAAGATGAAGCAGGGGGAGGAAAAATTAGAAGGACTTCCGAGAGAAGAACAGTCAGAGGTCAGGGACCATTTATACCAAACGCCTCTGCCTGTCGTCGCTGACTGCAAACAGAGGGGGGGCTGACAGCCAGACACTGCCTCAGTGTGTGCAACTGTGTGTGTGTGTGTGCACTTCAGTGTGTGTGTAGGTTAAAGGTGAAATCAGGAGGGTGTCTGAGAGCAACAACTTCATTTTGACCGATTGTCACATCTTAATGGAGTGTGTGTGAATGTGTGCGTGCTCTTTTTTGTTACCTTTTAGGGCTTTTTCAAGTATAAACACTGTGCTTGTCAGGACCAGTAGACCTTATGGGGACCAAATCTTGGTCCTAACTTCATTTCTGAGCTCCTGGTTAAGGTTAGCGGTAGAATTGTAGTTTAGGAATAAGAGTTTGCCTCAGACAAATTCATACTTTGTGCCTTTGCCAGTCCTCTGGGATCTGCTACAGACCTCGTGAAGTAAATCTCCCCATCCACCCATGTCCACATAAGGGTCCACACAGACCCTTATGTGGACGTCTGCGTGAAGCCCAACATTTGTGACCGCGCTTACTGTATCTGTTTACTACGCAAGCTCCTGGTACAATTCACCCAACTACTGGAATGGAATGGAGTGTGGGATCAGGTACACGTGTGGAGTACCAGACCAAGGCAAAACCTCATTTTAGTGTGAATGGTACCGGGGGCGTGCACATGTGACCAGAACGAGAACGCAACACAGAGCAGACACAGGACGGAGTCCTTCAGGAGGTCCACAATGGTAAATGGTCTGTATTTACATAGAGCTTTTCGAGTCTTCATGCCCACTCAAAGCACTTTACAGTCATTCACCCATTCACACACACATTCAGTGCATCTACAGGCATGCATTTCTCTGCTGCCACAGTTGTCAGGAGCAACTCAGTAACAATTGCCCAAGGACACTTCAGCATTTGAAATGTAGATCGAACTGCCGACCCTCTGGTAAGTGGACGACCCGCTCTTCCTCCGGAGGCACAGCCGCCACCAAAGAAAGGAAGTCAATGTAACGTCCTAATAAGGATGGCTGAGCAGGCCCAATGTTTGTGTGTGTTTGTGTGTGTCTGTGTATGCAAGTGTGTGTGCATATGACCCACCCCAGTATTGGATGCAGCACCAGGCAGTGTGGTTTGTCCAGGCCTTGGATGACAGCATTTTTAAAGGAGCCGTCTAATCTGGCGACGTTGATCTGCCTCTTATTGGCGTCGTAGCTGGTCCAGAACAAGTTCCTGGACACCCAGTCCACTGCGAGACCGTGGGCGTTGGGCAGATCTGAAAAACACACGGAGTCATTAATCAGCCTTCTCAGTCGTGTTATGTATCTGAAAGAAAAATCTAAAAGGTCTTTGACCTCTTGTCAAATTTATAAATCAGAGAGAAAAAGGAGAAGAACTGCAGCAAAAGACATTTTCACCCTTCACTGAGCCCCTCCCTTCTTTTTTCACTGTTGCTATGCATGTTCAGCTTTTCACTGAAGCACATCAGCTTACTGTGACAACTGTGGCAGATTTAATACTCTAAAGTTCTAAGTAATATCTGAAACAGTGGTTCTTTGATTTCACACAGTGGTGGAGAAAGACAGGCTTTATCTGCTTTTTAATTAAGAATAACTCATAATTTGATTGAAAAACTTCATCCTCAGGTGACTTTTTTAAAAAGAAATTCATAAAAGAATAATGTTAAAGGGTCTCAAATATGTATTTCAGGTGGTGAAAGATGGAGGCTAAAGCTGCATGTCTTAGCCATGAAGACACCATCCGTCAATTTCTTTGCTTTTCACAGCATCACTCTGACGAAGGCTTGATGAGCACTTTGCTAAGCGCCTGCGCTCTGATTGGATAATTGCTGTTCAGAAGAAGGCTTTACTGAACAATGATTTGTACTTTTCTATACAAATATAGATTTGTATATAGATGGATTTATATAAACTCAATTTATTATCAATTCTGTTTTTAGTCTCTACTGGCAGGAACACTTTCTGAAAGCTCCTTATTGCAAGAAGAGACCGTTTACTGGATTTTTTTACCATCAAGAACCATAAATGATTCTCTGAGAAATCAATGAAAATGTTGAAAAATGCCCCAAAATCTCACAATGTAAAAGAAAATGAATACAAACACAAACAAAAACATAACCTTGTTGGCGAAGCTATATCTATAAGCACTGAAAACAATGAGTATGGTGTGTGCATTCTGCGATGTTGTCTCGTCCGTACCAGCAGAGACCACAGTCTCAACTCCAGTGCCGTTAATGAAAGCTCTCTTGATGGTCTGAGTGCGGACGTCGGACCAGTAGATGCGGTGCTCCAGAGCATCGTAGTCCACCACGGTCACGTTGTCGATGTCGGGCACAGTGAAGGAGATAATGTAGTTGTAGTACGGGTTGTCGATGTCCACTCCTCTGATCTCGATCTGCCGGGCGTAGAGCAGGAACTGACGAGACTCTGCGGGGGGGAGAGGGGGAAAGATATTGACATGCATCCTTCAGTAAATCTCCATCCAGCATTAAACGTGTGTAATCAAGAGTTAAACGCAGCTTCAAGTCAAGAGTCAAATACACGAGTACACACTAATACCAGAGCTGTGTATCGGTGGTTGCAGCACAGCTGGGTGCGTCTGCACATTATTCCTGCCACTTGCACAAACAGTTAATCCAATTGCATCTCTGACTCGGACGATTGTGTCCGGCTGGGTAACTCGACGCTGCAGCCGTGCATTCAGTCAGTGCAGATACACGACAGCTGGATCGGTCTCAACAGTCCTATCAACATTTAACTGAGTGCAGCTTAAGTGATAGACAGGAAGAGTGGGGGAGAAAAAGAAAGGGAGACGGGGAGAGTAATGACGGTGTCAGGCTGCATTGCCTGGACCAGAGGAGGTGGGCAATGTGGAAGGTTGTGGCCGATACCTGCATCAGACAGAATGGGGCTCTCCATTCCATTACCCCTGAAGATAATAGAAAGTGCTGCCCTGAATACTAAACTCACACGCTGAATAAACAGGCCCGCGCTCCCTTTTCACACACAGACACTTCAATGCGCACCAAGGTTGTCACAGCAATAGCACCTCAAAGCAAAATAAAGTCTGGATTGTTTAATCCTCTCTTTCACACACACACACACACACACACACACACACACACACACACACACACACATTAACACACATATACAAAATGCACAGTAAACAATTCTGCAAGGACAGGGATTACAATGGTAAGAGTTTTGCCCAGACAAGCAGCTCAAAGGGCTCAGAGAGAAATCAAAAGTATGTTGTCTACAGTCGCCGCATTTAATTATGCATTTCAATACATTGAAGTGTGTGCGTTCAGGTTTACCATAGCATGTGCGCTTGTCAGGGCCCAGTTTCATGAGGTGAGGGCAGGAGCACGAGAACGTCTGGTTGTAGTTGATGAGACAGAGATGAGAGCACGGCTCCTTCCCATCTTTAGCTTCACACGGGTTGGGAGCTGGGGAGATGAAACAATCATTCAGCATGTGTTTTTACACACATTATACAAGACATCTAATGCACTTCTGTCCGTCCCCAGGAGAGATAACTAACTTGTGACTCTCCCTGAGGTTTCCCTGGTTTTTACCCCTGTTGAAAGGTGTTTTTTGTTGGTTTTCCTCATCTTAGCCGAGGGTCAAGGGCAGAGGATGTCTCACATTGTACAGATTGTTACCGCCTGGGAGAAACTGGGTGCATGTGCAGCTGACGTGACGCGTGACGGCTGGATTGCTGCAACTCGCACACTTTGTTCTCTACACAGGGGACGTGTCTGCTGCAGAGCTGCGACATATGGTTTCTGGTTTGACTGTAAATCTCCTCAGATAAATGTACGGCTATGCACTCAACTAAATGCCAGGAATCTACAGTATGAAGCTGTACATCTTCAACAATAAAAACCTTCGGAGTGCTTTTACTGTGAAACAGGTACAGGTAGTGTTTATATTTATGGTTGTGAAATATTCAGCAGATAAAATGGGCTATCAAATACATGTTGTTTTGATCTTTTTTGCAAGGTTGAGAGGGGTTGTCATGTGTTTCTCACCCTGAGGCTGTCGGGATGGATGGTAGACCTGGAGGTCAAAAGGTTGCGTGTTGGTTCTCTGCACTACTGTGACGTTGCTCCCCGTCCACTTGTTGGCCTTGGCCAGTGTGTTGGTCCTCCAGTCCGTCCAGTAAACCTCTCCCCCGTACATGGTGACGGCGAAGGGGTGCGACAGATACTCGTGTCCCCTCAGAACCTCGATGAGCCCCGAACCGTCATATTTGGCTGAATAAATGGCATCAGATCTACACACAGCACAATCTTCAGTTAGATTTCTGGGCATCACTAAAAGTTGCTTTTTAGCTGTTTTAATAATGTTCATGTTCTGTGTCTCCTGTGTGACCTGGCATCGATCCAGAGGATGCGGCGCTCTAGATAATCCACAGTGAGTCCATTGGGCCAGCCTCCATTACCAGTCTCCTTATGGATGGTCTTCCTGCCTTCTCCACTCATGGACGCAGCTTCAATCCGTGGCAGGCTGGCGTCCCAGTCTGTCCAGAAGAGGATCCTGCAACGCCACAACATGGAGTTATTCAAACAATGAGGTACAATAGTTGCGGGATGAGTGTGTAACCCATGGTTATTGTATCCAAAAATGTTCCCTTTAAGATGCTGTAAATGAGCGTTGTCTGATAAGGAGATAGAATGAGCAGTGCGGCCGTTACCCATCCCGGGGGTCCAGGGCTATAGCTCGAGGGTGCTCCACCTCCCCGGCCAGCAGTGTAGTCCTCATGGTGCCGTCCAGCTTGGCTACCTCTATCTGATCCAGGTTACTTTCCACCCAGTAAATGTTTCCTGCGATCCAGTCCACAGCCAGACCCTCGGGGGTCGCCAGTCCGTACTGGATGACCACATCGAAGCTAGTGAGAGCTGAGAGGAAGGAGAAGGAAGAAGACAGGAGAGACAATCACACATCTTCTTCTGTTTTATATGTTGTCTTTCTTTTCTTTCTTTCTCTCTTTGAAATTCCTTTCTGGGTTTTTTTTGCAATTCTCTCCCTCCTCCCTTCCTTCGGAGCAGTGCCTGTCTTTCTTTCTGTCTGTCTCTCTTTGCAATTTACTTTCTTTATTTTTATCAATTCCATCATTCCTTCCTCCCTCTTCCTCCCTCGGCTGTGTTTGTATCATCCCTCGTTGTGTAAACCTGCTGGAGAGCTCAGATCTAATCACATTTAATTTTGCTCCTCAGTAAAATAAACATCCCTTCAGGCCACTTTAAGTTTCTTAATGAATCCACACAGTATTTAATGTAATATAAAATGTATGAATCAAAGCTTCCAGGACTGGGATCTGCTGATGGCAGCGTTTCAGATTCCACTGTGAGGCACCGATTCATTTGGCTTCAACATTTGCAAATCATGTAGATGCAATCAAGTTATTCAGGTTTAAAGCTAACATTGCATCACTAAGTGTAATTCCTTTAATCGAATGACTCAACGCTATGTTTGGGAGACAACACACGTTAATGTAATAAACAGAAACATAACTAAATGCAGTAGTGGCAGAGCAGGGGGTGTGATAAGGCATTTCCTGAATGGGCCTCAGAGAATGTAAATGCATGGTGTCCTGAGAGACCAAAGAACCGTCTCCTCCAGCCTTTTTCAAACCCTTTTATTTTCCTTTGTGTCTCTAATCAGTGGGACGGGACGTGTCTGATTATTGCTGTTGAGTCTGTAGCAATGAAAACACACACTTGCTATATGTAGCCTGTTGGCGGCAATCACTAACTGTTACACACAACAACCACATGCAGACACATACACGTGAATGCAACATAAGCATGTGAGCATATGAACTCAGTTGCAAACACTCACCGCCGTTCTCCGACAGCTTCCCACGATAGATCTTATCCTCCACCACGTCGGTCCAATAGAGGGCGTTCTGGCTGAGATGGAAGTCGAGGGCGATGGTGTTTCTCAGGCCTGGTACCAACACGCTGAACTCTCCCTTATTCAGATCAATGCGGCGGATCTCGTGGCGGTTTGAGAAGATGATGAAGGGCTTGAAAGGATCTGGGGAAAAAAGAAGCGGAATGATCAGCGCCCATCTTAAAATGTAGAACCACGCAGATGGTTCAGAGTTAAAAACTGATGATTGTTACTGAGAATACAGCAGAACAGCTCTGCTGGAAAACGCTGCAGCCATGTTCCCGTGCAGTGTGTGAAAGTGGGCCTGTGTTGAAAGAGGCTCTAATCCTGGGTAATTAAAACACAGTGTAAATAAGACAGGAGTTATCTGCACCTAGCAGGCAGCAGCTAGATGAATGACAGGGCGCTGCTGGAGAGTCTCTAAGACCAGGAAGTGAAGAGCACAGTCATAAACCCATGTTTCCTCATTGGCCAGTTGCTGCTTTAGGAGAACTATACTCTTTATGTATGCTAAATCAATAAGTCCTGCTCTCCAATTCAAAGACTTGAATAAAGAGAGGAAAAATACCCTCATATCAGTTGTTCAGCTTCTTCACTGGTCTCTTTTCACTTGTCCCTGATCATCCTCCCCTCCTCCACTGTTCCTCACCTGTGCTCTTGCAGTTCTCCATGTCAGGCTCCAGCTCCCAGCCTTCGTAACATGAGCACTTCACACTGAACTTGTCCTGTTCACAGCGTTGACTGCACTTCAGGTGTTTGGCACAGAAACTCTGGATCTGACAGGTCTTGTTGTCGGAGCCTAACTCCATGCCGAGCGGACAGGAGCAGATCAAACCCTCGCCAGGGGCCACCGTGCAGTTATGGCTGCAGTCCCCATTGTCCAGTGAACACAGGTCTGCAACACGGAGAAAATCAGAGGATGACTGATGCATGGAGAAGCTACAAAGACCTGTTATCAAACCAGCCACCATCTGTTTTACTCAGCCTGGCTACTGCTGTGTCTCTTACCACAGAGTTTCTCATCAGAGCCATCTGGACAGTCGTCTTTGCCATCGCAAAGTTTCTCCGACGGCAGACAGATGGTGGAGTCGTTGGCGCACACATGATGAGAGAGCTTACACACCAGCGCCTCACAATTGTCCTCGTCTGAGTTGTCCTCACAGTCACTGTCGCCGTCGCACACCCAGGCTTTGCTGATGCAGCGTGCTATGGACAGAAGGCAGGGTAACTTTAGAAACAAACTTTGTGTACCTCACACAGAACTTAGTTAGGAGTATGGCCTCCTCACCAGAGTCCCTGCAGCCAAACTTGACAGCTGGATCACACATGTGTGTGACCCCCTCGCAGTTCTTCTCGTCGCTCAGGTCCATGCAGTCAGTGTCGCCATCGCAGCGCCAGCGCAGGGGGATGCACAGGCTGTCCATACGACACTGAAACTCGTCGGTATGACAACCACCTGGAGGACGTGTGGCTGTGAACAGAAAATCATTATGAGACTCAAAAACGAGATTCTCCTCAGTCATAGCCCTCATTAACTAATACAGTACACAAAGCCTTAAGCAGAGATGATGTGTAATATATATATATGAAAAAGGGACAATAAAAAGTAATGAGTGTGTAGCAACACATCAGCAGATTCAAGGTCAATGATTTAGTTAAAAACCCAGAGCTGACAGTGAATCACTCGTCCTGTTTGTTAACTCTCAATAGAAGGACAATTACTACTAGATCAACAAAATATCAGGTGTTGTTATGATATCAGTCACTCTAAATGTCTAGCGAGCGTTATTACGTGTCAGCTGTGTTACCCATTAGACTGGTGCCAGTGTGACTAATACGCACGAGGGACCGATTACACCTGCTGACTGAAATGTAAACACAAGCTATGATTTTAGCGCCGAGCGTAAATCATGGAGTAAATGACAGTGTAGAGACTTTAGCTTTTATTAATGACTAGCTACTCAGAGTTATTCTTGGCGACCGGGGCCCAGAGTGTGTAATGCACCATGTGCAGCCTCTTCTGGCTTTTTCATGTCCAAGTGTGAGATCAGGAGAAATGCATTATCATACATTATTAGTGTGCTGAAGCCGAGTATCAACCGTCCTATCAGCTGCAGCAGCTCATATTTCTACACAGCAACTATAACTATGGCCGTGCATGACTATATACAGATTATTCAGGTTCAGATCTGAATGAAATCAATGTAGACTGTAATCTGGCCTCAAATAACTGCTATTGAAACAAGTCTTTTCTTGGTCTAATGCACCATTAACCCATAACAGCTCGAGTGTTACGATCATTACATTTTGAATGGCTTCAGTCGCCACAATTACAGGTTATGGCCAAATCCTGCCAGAGTGCAGCATGAACAAGGACAGGAAGTCAAAATCAAGGGGAGACCAGTCTACCAAGCAAGTGAGGGCTAAAAAAAAAGACTTAAGTAACAAGATTTATTAGATAAACTATCTCCTTTCATCTTTATATAGAAAGGAATGAAAAATCCTGTCGTTTTATAATGAAATTGCTGAACAAATTTAAACTAAAACGAACGCACTGGGGTTATATGCCTTTGCAGATTCACTGCAGTTCAGTCAACATCCAGTTTTTTCCCCAGATTAATGAGGTCACTATGACCTTTGACCACTAAAATCTCATCAGTTAATCTGTGAGTCGAAGTGAAAACATTCCCTGGGGGGTTCCAGAGAACACATTTCTTTGCATTTTGTGTGGTCACAGTGACGTTGACCTTTGAGCACCAATTTTTTATGAATTCATCTTTGAGTCCAATTAAACATTTGCACCAAATTTGAAGAAAAGCTCACAAGTTGCTCTTGAGATATTGTGTTCATGAGAATGGGACGGACGGATGGACAACCTGCAAACATCAAGCCTCTGGCTGCCACTGGTGCAGAGGCTTAAAATGTATTTCAGAATTTTTCTGGATTCCTTAGAAACATTTCTTACATACAGTCATCTGCTGCAGTGAAGAGTTTCCTCACTGTGAATGGAGCAGATACCACCTGACGGTGCAGGTTAAGACACTGACCCTGATTGGTGCAGTTTGCGTGCGTCTCGTCGCTGTAGTCCCCGCAGTCATTATCTCCGTCGCAGGTCCAGTAATCCGGTATGCAGCGGCCGCTGTTGCATTTGAACTGAGCGCTGGAGCAGGAGTGACTACAGCCTGCCTCATCACTGTTGTCCCCACAGTCATTATCTGAAAAACAAACACAGTCACACAACACCCACGCTCTCACATTACACCACTGCCTCAGAGGGAAATAAATAGTGCATATATCAATTTGCAGAAAGTAATTACTTCTTTCACAATTAACACAGTGACAGTGACTATGAAATACAAATGAGATAGAATGTGAGAGATGAGAGTTCAGATAATGACAGAAACTGCATAGATCACACCATGCACCATGAGGGAATGTACCCAGCTGATACATTAAGCTTGGCAGCAGAGCTTCAGAAGCACTTTAAGGTCCAAATGTTAAAGGGCAAACTAACACACGACTTTCTATACGTATGACATCTTACAGTAGTTGATTATAGCTATTAATGAAATAAATCTATGTTCTGTAGATAAACTCCTATGATCATTAAACTTGCATCCAATTAAATCTACTCTGAATTAAACCAAGTTTCAATAATTTAATTGCCAACACAGCAAATGCAATTTGAGGTTTCCATGTATTTAGCTGACTGAGTTAGCTTTTCATCTTGTTTCAGACCTGTGTGCAGCAGACTAAATAAATGAATTGCAGCAGTTTTGGCCTCAGCTTGTGGCCGTGTTCAACTAGCAGAAAAGCAGCAATGATCTCTCTCTGTTTCAACTCCTAAAGAGCTATAGGCTATAGCGTCATGGCCGTTTTGGTGCATGTTGATCTATGCACTAACCGGGCAGGTTTGGACAATGCAACTCATCAGAGCCGTCACCACAATCCTTTTCTGAAAGACAGAATCAACGGAAGACAGCAGAGTGGGCGACCGGCACAACACGGAACAAAACCAACAAACACAGAACAACAACAACAGCAGCAGCAACAACAACAACAACAGCAACACACACCAACATACAGGGTGACAATAAAAGAGGAATGTGTGCCAATATGAGGCTGGTGGCAAAACATGCAGAGAAAGGTGTGACACAGGGAAGCAAGGGGAGGCTGATGTCGAGGAAAATTAAGAGCAGACACTGACCGTTATCACAGCGCCAGTTAATGTTGATGCAGCGTCCGTTGTTGCAGGTGAACTGGGTGAGGGGGAAACATGTGGGGTAGGCTGTGGACAGAACGAGAGGTCAGACATGTTGCTGCTCATGTCTCCTAAAATCTGAAAATGTCAAAGGACCTAAATCACCCTACAGCAGAGGTGGCAAAGTACACACATTCTTTACTCAAGTAGAAGAACAGATACTTGTCCAAACTAGAAAAAACCAGTGCAGTTTTACGTCTACATATTTTCGTATAATGTAACTAAGTATTTGTATTTTGTTACTTCCCACAATTTGTATTTTTGCTACTTTCTACTTCTGCCCTACAGCTACTGTATATTGTGAGGAGAAGTTGACCAACCACAAGAGGCGGGTTCATCTGACCGATCGCCACAGTCATCATCAAGGTCGCATGTCCACGAAAGAGGGATGCAGCGCCCACTGGCACACGAGTACTGATTGGGCGGGCAGGTACGAGCTAAAATGAAAGACGACACTCGCGTCACATGTGAACAAAGAAAACTGACAGATTCTAGTATGTGGGTATTTGTGTTTGCGTACCTGAGCAGGTGGTGTTAGATTCGTCCTCGTCGTTCCCACAGTCATTGTCGCCGTCGCACAGCCAGCGCAGAGGGATGCAGCGGTTGTTCTTGCACTTAAATCTGTCCGTGGGGCAAGTGTGCTGGTCTGGAAGAGAGGAAAGGACGCATTAGATGTCAAGAGGGGAAACAGAGGGGAGAGGAAAAGCCATGTGAGGGCGGCGAGGAATGGAAAGGTGAAGGAGTGGAGAGTCGTGACGCTGTGGCAGATATTCTAGCTGCGTTGGACTGGATTTCTGTTTTTGTCAGGAATGGGAACGTGTCTGTGCTTTGACCACAGACAGACAGAGAGCTTTTCCAGATTCACAGACACTGCCACATTCCTCCTCGCACACAAAACTCACTCACTGTGTACTCGCATACACACACAATTTGTGCATATAAACACACACACGCACGATTCAGAGTCTGCTCTCTCATTTCATTGTTGGCGTCACCAGGCTGTCAAATTCAGACTGCCAGAGGTCATTTGACTCGGTACCAACACAAGTATGGAGTTTCTTTCCTTTCTTTATTCAAGGGCGTGCTCTTTCATTTTGAGAGCATTATTTCTTCATTTCACATTCAGATTTTGAAATGCGTCTCCTAAAAACCATGCCCTCGCTCTCAGATAGTCTCTGTTAGCGTGTAAAATCGACTCCTGCTCCTGCTCAAATCTGTTTGTGGGAACTGTTGGGTTTTCTCTACAAACTTAAGGTCTCGACCTTATCATGTCATGGTTTGGCTGACAGAATATCTTTTATTACAATCGATTCTTCATTTTCGCCATGGACCTTTGTGTGAAGCACTTTGTAACCTTGTTTAGATAAGTGCTATACAAATAAAGTTATTATTATTGTATGTCTGCACTCAGAGTCCTTCTCCTCGCAGCCAGGCCGCTACTGTGCCCTCGAGAAGCCGCTGCTCTCAGATTTCTGCATCTTGATCTTGTAGGTACGTTCACTTTATATGTGTGGGTGTTAAAACCTCTTTGACACCAAAATTAGCTGGTATATCCAGTAAACTTTTTTTAAAAAAAGGCTTTACCATTGCCAGTAGGGTAGTTTGTCTTTCTTTTTCCCCCCGGTGCATCATGTTTGACGTCACTAACGCACTGAAAACTGAGGCGCCCCCTCACCTCGCTCTCTTGAAAAATTAGCATGTTCACCTGTGTGTTTCCATCACTACCGATCGGACCCTGAACTAATAATTCAGTCATTTGATGTAGGATGGAGAGTTGATTGTATCTATTACTATTGCAGACAAAAGCCAGATGTTATTGGGTTTTTGACCAGTGGAAAAGGGGCTTTAGAGTGTGGACACCCAGACCAACCAGTCAAGTCCGGTCCAGATGGTGTCTGTGTCTGTGTATGTGTATGGAACTCACGGCACAGCTCAGGAGCCTCGTCGCTGTTGTCCAAACAGTCATTGTCTCCGTCACACTTCCAGCGCTCCTGGATGCAGCGGTTGTTCTTGCAGGCAAACTCTCCAGGCTGGCACTGAGGAGGGGGCACGTAGGACGGGTTGGCTGTGGAGGGAGAAGTGGAGGAATAAACACAATGTGAAAAAGAGGTCACAGAGAGGCAGGATACAGTCTTTGATTTCAAGACGCTGCAAAAGGGAAAACAGAGGGGGTTTGTGGAAAAGAGCAGTTACATGAAAACTAGAATACCATGAAAAATGTTTGCCCACCCATACTCGGATAAACATGAGCTGACCAGCAGCTACATGAAATTCAAGACATACATGGGAACACATATATTTTATTGTATGTCTATTATATCTTAAGATCCACCTGTCTTTGACTTAAATGGGGTTAGGCAACATAACAAGAACACCTTGAATACTCTGGACCTCACACAGACTGCGTAACATTGTGCTGCTGTTATTGTGGCCTCCTCCGGTGTGTTCACACAGTCACTGTCACACAGCTTGACTCATCTTTTCCACCATACTGGAAATAAAAACCCCCATACCTCCATGAGAAAAACCCTTCAGTCTGGCACACTGAAAATAACATGTATTCACATTGGCCTTTCTCTCACCTTGTGCATTGTAGAGTTTGAAACTGTGCATTTCTAGTGTTGTTTTGTTGCAAGTTTATTCACAGTAAAATTTACAATACACAATATATATATAATATTTGTTTATTACAACTCATATGGTGTTTTTATTTATATGAAGCACTCTGTGACTTTGCTCAAGGACAGATGCTCTGCTAAATAAATTTAACTGACTGACTTAATTTCAAACACATCCACCCACAATGCGTTCATGTCTGTACCTTTGCAGCTGGTGTTGTCGGCTGGGTCTAATATCTGATCTTCTGCACAGGCACACTGTCTGCCCTCTGGTATGGCCAAACACAGACTGCTGCAGCCTCCGTTGTACACACGACATGCATTAGAGCCTGTGGATGAACACACATGAATGTACACATCATTTCTTCCTGACGTTTGAACTAACGTGGATAAATGGTTGAATAGAAGACCAATCTCTGTGTGATTCGTCGCCCGTTACCTTGCTGCTGCTGAGCATCGTACATGCGGATTTCAAAGATGGGCGGTCGCTCGTTGCGCAGCAGAGTGGAGATGCCAGTTGTTGTGTCCAGCTTGAAAATGCTGCCGCTGCGGTACTCGTTCCAGAACAGGAAGTGTTTGTAGTGGCACAGACCGAAGGCGTGGTTCAGTTCCTGACCTTCGTACACCGTCTGGTTTGATGTGAGGAAAACAAAAAGAAATAGAATTGTGATGTGATTTAATTTGTTTTTGTTTTCTATAAGTTTATGTGAAAGTTAATTATACTGGTGGCTAGCTGCAGCTGAGACTGACTCGTGATTGGTTGAGTGTGGAAACTCACTATCGCCCCAATCACCCAATCATTACTATGACTCTGTCTCCGAATGCGCATTCGTACCAGATACTTCTGCTTCAGCTCTGGACAGTGGGAGGACGCGTAGATCCGTCGTACATTTTTATATAAAGTCTATAGTATAAAGCAACATTGCACTAACTAAAGGAACAAGTGTCTAAGCAATAGTGTTATAAAAAGATCATAAATCTATGAGGCCCTAAAATAACCTTTTTCAGTGATATTTAGACTATGAGAGTAAATATTTAGATTAAATTTGTTCTGTACCAACAATAACATTCTAGTTTCTGGATTTTAAATATAAAGCGTTAGAAACAACACCATCAAACCAAAATTTATCCGACACACGGGCCATTTAAAACAAAAATATAATCAGTTTAGCCACAAGGAGTGACCAGTAGTTAGAAACACCCTCAGACCCTGACTACATTGCGACGGACCACCCACAGTCTTCCACTGCTTTAAAGCTCATTCACAGCTGCTCTGAATAATTTCCCGCTCCGACTCCAGCGAGCCGCTCCGTCTCTAGACTGCAGCAAAATGATTCTGAAAAATGGCTGACCTTGCGCTCGGTGCTGTTGAGATAGACCATCTCGATGCGGTCGTAAAAGGCGTCCACCCAGTAAAGGATGCCCTGTGGGATGTCCAGACTCAGGCCGTTGGGCCACAGCACCGTCTTGCTGGTCAGGAACACATGCCTGTTGGAGCCGTCCATCCACGCCCGCTCGATTTTGCCTCGCTTGCTCTCCTTGGGGTCCTCCTCCCAGTCCGTCCAGTACATCCACCTGAGGAGGCAACAGAGGGACTGATGAGATGAGTGCACATGTGAGACAGCAAAACATAAAAAAAGGAAAACCTGGTATTGACAGAGGCAAATCTAAGCTGCCCTAAAGCAATCAACACTTCTCAGAGCTTCCAGTGAGGCTCCGCTGTGGTTCTCAGTTGATCTGCCCACAGGCCGAACCAGTGTTTGTCACCAGGTACGAGTCAATCTTCACCTGATCTCAGCTTAGCCTGTGAGCACTGCAGCTCTGACAAGCCACATTAAGCAAAACTACAAACGTCCTCCCCGCTGCTGGAATATGACTGACATTAGCATTAACTTTTCAGGTTTCCTTTTCCATCGGTCTCTTCCTCTCCTTTTCTGCAAAGTCCTCCCTCCTCCTCCTCCTGCCTCTTTCCTCTCTCAGCCTGATTGATAGCAGGCATTAGTGCAGGCAAGTGTCTTTCCCGCGAGGATTGTGCGGACACACATCACCCTGTCGCTTGCAATCCACAGAGTGTGTGTTTATGAGCAAGTGTTTTCCAGAGAGAAAGGAGGTCATATCAATAAGAGAGTTCTTTACACAGCAAAGATTCAGAGCAATTTAAAAGAGTGCGACAGAGATATACCTACTTGTTAATAAGCTTGTGGAAATCTACCATTTAATGTGCAATATGTCTCATCTGTTTGAATAAATAGCGAGTGATAAATGTGGACGAAGGGGATTTTACATTTCAGGGTCAAGAAAATGCAGATAAAAAACATTATTAATTATTGTGAAGAGACAGTCATTGCAAGTAATAAAAGTAATGAAGACCTCCGACTGGAGAGATAAGTGAAACAGAGACAGAAAGAGGGTAAAGAGATATGAGTTTGGTGAGAGGTGGGTCACAGAGCTGCAGGACTATTTCATCTCAGCCATCCCTCACTGTATATTGCACGGCCTCACAGACACACACTCATCATCCTTCATGAACCATCTCAACATCACCATCATTTCAAGTGCTGCCTAAATCGTGCACCTTTCTACCACATTTTCCTCTACAGAGACAGTGCAGTGTTGTTTAATGATCTTCATCCTCCTTCTTTTTTTTTCGGGAAAAACCGAATACACACACCAAACTTCATCGCAGCCTCCATCTATTAGTCGCACTTACCCGTGCAGAGGATCGACAACAATGGCCCGAGGGTGAGTCATTTTTCCTTCGATGAGGGTTTTGCGTGTCTGTGAAGCCTTTTCCAGCCGAGCCACGCTGATGGTTTTCTTGGGCCCGTCGTCCGTCCAGTACAAGTTGTCGGCCATCCAGTCCACAGCGATGCCCTCGACTGTGTGGATCCCTGAGACGCAAACACAGAATGTGAGTGTGAAGTCTGTTTCTGCAGCACAGATATGAACATCGCTCACTCGTGGCATAACTAAAAAACACCTTTTTATAGTTTTAGGTTTAAGCCTTGATCTCATACTGGATCACTGCCTATTGATGCATATATAACCTTTTGAAAACAAGCTTTTATTTCACTGGAAATGAGTGCGGTGCGATGAAACTCTTGATCTAAGTAGTACTTAACATTAAACAGACAAATATGGTTCTGTTAACCAGGGTTTAAGCTTGTAAAATAATTATAAAGCCTATGGTTGTTTGTCTCCTCTCGTAAACCTGTAAAAAAAACTCATTTACAGCCAAAATCTGGGCCAAATCCTCAATTTGTAACTTAAATGCCTCCTTGCATGAGCAAATTCGGTGTCAAACACAGAGCGGAAAGTCTGAGTCATTGGTTTCACACAGTTTTCTGCCTTGGTTCTGCCGTCACACGATCAAAAAGTCTCTGCACCAACCTTCTTTCATAATAGTGTCTCTCTCCGTCCCGTCAATCTTCTGTCGTCCAATGATGAAGCTGGTGGCGTCGGCAAAGTAAATGAACTCGCTCTCGGAGTGGAAGTCCAGAGCTCGGGGGTTCATCAGGTTTTCTATGGGGATCATGTACTCGTCCGGCACCTTGGCGTTCATGTCCATGCCCCTGATGACCCCCGGGCGACCTTTACCGTAGACCAGGAAGAGCTCGTGTTCGGGTTCTGCGGCAAAACAAGAAAACATGGGAAAAGAGAAAAAGAGAGTAACTTAGATCTGCATTTGTGTGTGTAATTGTCTGTTAATTATAAAGTGGTTTGCTTTGACAACGTGACAACAAGCAAGCCCAGCAGAAGCCCTAAATGAAAATGAAGTCATTTTCAATGGAGAGGCAGAGGAGTAAAGATCGCCTCTCGTTAAATCAACTGTGTTGTTTTCAAGGACAGTCTCTTCTCTGACGGCGGATCAATATGAGGCTGTTAATGGTTGATAGAATATTAAAACACTTGTTAGAACAAGCTGAATCAGGAAGACGGCTTTACGCAGGGGTCGGTGGGGAGCTAGAGAGCCAGACTAAGTTATGGTGCAGCTCAGCTACTTTGTTCAGAGCTCTTTTCCAGTCTGCAGCTCAGGGGAGGAGTGCATCCCTCTTACAAACCTCAGCAGCCCTTGGCTTTAGGTCAACGGAGCTGAATGTCTGCGGCTGCCAAGTTTATACTTACAGTTGCTCTAGGAAGACGACCACATCCGTTGTGGATGTGCTGAATCGATGAGGACGAACCCCACAGAGCAATCAGATGAGCTCGAGAAACCCTGACATGATCCAAATGTGCGTTTGAATCGATTTAAACTGGATGTGAAAATGTATAGTGTCAAAATAATGTTTTCAGTGTGTTTCTTCTAAAATAACAGGCAAAAATCATTTATTCTTTACTTTTAACTTACAGAAGGTCTGTGCTTAATTTCCAGTTTGTCTACTAATGTTCATTTAGCTGTTTGAACCATTTATCGGTTACTTTTCACCACATTTGTGTTAGTTTTCAGGTGTGTCACATTTATCCATTACTTTAATTGAACTATTTCAACTGTTAATCCATTAATTTTAACTATCTTCATTTAGCTGATACTCATAGAGATAAATAACCATTTATTCATTACTTTGCTTTATTCATGTATTTATCGATTATTATACTGAGTCATATTTAATATTTTAGGTTAGGAATCTGTTTCAATCTTTTATATTATAATTAGCCAACTCTTTATACCTCTTCCTTGTGATATGGCTGACAGAATAAATTTGTATATTACTTTCAAATTACCTAAGCTTCCTCACTGTCTAAGAACGTACCACCTGGCCACAACATAACCACCAGCTTAAGTACCAGCATCACTGGTTTGGAATCACTGCTTCAGTGAATGTTTGAAAGAATCTTAACATGACTGGACTTTCTTTGTAGACGATTTGAAAGAAGATGTGTAGATTTGCAATTGCTAAAACGTAATCATTGATTTGACATTACATTAGAAGTCCTACTCACTTTTACAGGACTTGCCATCGCTGCCCAGACTGAATCCCGAGCGACAGCGGCAGGTTCGGGTCTTGTGGCCGTTTCCCAGCAGACAGATGTCAGAGCAGCCTCCGGCCTTCCCATTCTGGTCCACCTCACATGCATGGCTCCGCACTGGACACCAAGAGGGTGGCAAGTATTAATACATCATTTAGCTGTGCGTGACACACTAAACTGTGTTTCTGTATGTGTGTGCGTGGCCAACCTGGAGGCTGACGTCTCTGGTGGTAGACGTGCAGCGCTCCTCCCTTGTCCACCCTGGTCACCACTTGGTAGTCTGTGCTGTTGAAGCGATTGACCCTGATCACGCTGGTCTTTGGCTGCATGTTGGCATTGTCTGAATTGGTGGCGTACAGATAGTTTTCAAACACAGTCAGGCCGTAGAGGTGCTCGATCTGAAAAAGAAAAATGGGAGATTTTAACAATCCAACCACTAATGAGAGTTGTGTCACAGCATGACGGTAAGACTGTTCTGCCTGTAAAAACAAATATATAAAGTACTTTATTCTCTTAGAAGTTAAAGTTTAATATGCTCCCATAGGGACAGTGTTCGCATCAGTGCTGCCTTTGTGTGTTAAATCTTCACTTCAGTTGTGCACATGTCTTCTAAGAGCTATTTTCAGTGTTGAACTCTCCTGCAGCACCTTCATACAGTTTCTTGTCTGATGTTATGTGTTAATATGTGTGTAAACATTAACACAGACAAATGTGTCCTGATATATGAAAATAACCAAAACCATTTAGACAATGCCCAAATACAACATTTAACCGAATTCTTTATGTTCTATATCAGGAGACGAGAGACACTACTGCATGAAGATGTACTGTTGCCATGGTAACCTGCATTCAAATAAACCATGTGCACTGATGTGGGACTGTGTTTAAACTGTTTACCGTAACTCTTCTTGAAGTGTCTTGATATACAATTTCAAAAGCCACTCGCTCAGAAACTGGTGTGTTGCGTGACAAAAGTATAAAGTGGTTTTGTAAAGCGACAAAGCGTCCAGAGATTTCACAATAGACACGGGCAAACTTCATCTGAAAAGACAATCAGGAGGACGGGGACTGTCAGATCTGACTCAGTGTCTCCAGAGGCGGCGTCCTCACAGCAGCGGCTGAAAAACCTGAGGCAGGACTGCGATCTGTCACAGCAGGCTGTAAGGAGCTCAGCGGGTCGTAGAGACACAAACAGCCAATAAGATACACAGTTATTGACAAAGGCTGGAGGGCAAAGCTCTGTGAAGGTGACACAGTCAATTAGAATGAGAGTGTGAGGAAACATGATATTGCTCTGTGTCACCTTTACTCACAGATTTAACCAAGACAAACCAGACCAACGTTAGCCATGAGAAAAAAGCTATAGATTGGAGCCTGAATGTTTTATTGGTTGGCTGATTAAAATTGGCCGATATGAGCTGTTCAAAAACATATTATCTGCATTTATGTCTGCTTATGTGAAATCTTTTACAGTATGAAACTATTCAGAAAATATGTGCATTTATTGTTTTTTTTACTCAATTAAAGTGCTATATATTTGGTTGTAGTTGGCTTTTCATTGTTTGTAGGGATGGAAAACACAGCCAAACAATTTTCATATCAGTCGATATCGATAATTATCATGATAAATTTCAATTATTTCTTTTATGTCACTGACTTTGATTCTGAGTGAAGGTTTTGGTTTTAAACTTTTCTTAATGGACAGAGAACGACAAACTCATTCATAAATTTGATGGTCAAACTAAAGCCTCAATTACATTTACATTACATTATTTATGTATATTTAAACCAGTGTATTTATGTCGTACATTTTTTACTTCCTAAAATCGATATCTGCCCCTCAATCGAGCTTTAGTGTTGATTTCACACAAGAGTAAGACACTCTCTTTTAAACAACAAGCCCTGCATCTCCATTTGACTTTAAAAAAGTCAAACTTCAAGTTTCCCCTGCAGCTTAAAGAGACCAGTTAGAAGGAGAGACAAATGCTGCAGATAAACCAGCCCAAAAAGCAGCATCATCAATAACCACATAACCTGAAGGCCTTACTAATGCCCTATTACAGGTACACACACACACACACACACACACACACACACACACACACACACACACACACACACACACACACACACACACACACACACACACACACACACACACACACACACACACACACACACACACACACAGGTTTGTGTGTGTCCTTAGGCTTGGTGAGTAAATAGAAGCCATTACTTCTCCACAGATCACAGTAATAGGTTTAAGAGCCACTGTGCTTCAGCAGCAGCGCAACATTAACAGCCTCGTTATTAGACACTATTCATCAGCAGCTTCAATGAAACACCAAATGTCGACCATCTTCCCCCCGCTCGTAACTCACCGGCCAAGAACACATAACAGCAGCTCACAGGAGAAACATAAGGTGCGTTATAGATATATAGGGAACTTTACAGCCCAACAGACTGTGATTCAGAGCATTATGAATAGCAGACAGAAGGGCCGTAAATTAAACCCAGATTATCTCCCGGCTGATGGAAGGTAAATTGGAGTGTGGCGTGTGTGCAGTACAGCTGCGTTCTCACCAGCAGGCCTTGGATGATGGTGTGTCGGTTCTTGCCTTCGTAGTCCACCACCTCGATGTAGTCCAGATAGGCATCGGCCCAGTACACCAGCCTGCTGACGAGGTCCAGCGTGATGCCATGCGGGAACACGATCTTACTGTCCACCAGCTTGGTGCGGTTCTGACCGTCCATGTCGCAGCGCTCCACCTTCGGGATCTGACCGTAGTCGGTGAAGAACACCTTCCTGAGGACACAAAAAGGATCAGACCTGAGCAAGGATGGATAGTTTGATCCTTTTGTTACAACTGAATGACCACCCTGACACAAGGAGATCATTATAATTTAGCTTTTCAGGAAGCAAAAGTAGAAAGGTGAGAAAAATCTCTGGCGCCAGACAGCAAGTAAGATTTCTGTAATTTCTTTCAAGAAAAAATTTGGATTATTTGCTTAATATCTTTAGGTTCGGGTTGTTATGTTTTTTTTTTCCCCCATCTTTATTCAAAAGCAGATGAGAAATCCATGAGCATTACTCATCTGCCTCTGCACGCATAAGGAGAAGAGTCAAAGCAGGAGTTCGGATAATCTGTCCAAGCAACAAAATATCTGAGTGCAAGTGTACAGTTTGAGCACAAGCAGAGCAAATCTAAGAACAAGCGATGGTTATTTGAGTCCAGGTGCAGGATTTTGAGTAAAAGCATTAAAAATAAATACCTGAGGTCTACAATAGATAGACGAGCAATATTCTGAAAAAAACACATTTCCTCTGTAAACCTGCAAATAACAAATCATGCTCACAGTAGATCTATTACTACATCTTTTTTTAATTGGCCTTAAAGCTGGAAAACAACAGTCTCATCACCATCCCAGTAACCAGGAGAGGAAGCCAAACAGAAATATAACAATCCTCCTCTTTGTCAGTTTAACTTACGGTGAAGACAGAAGCGTCAGTGTGTGAAGGGTTTTGTGTTCACTAATTTAACAGAACTACAAAAGATGATTTTCGCTGTCATGGTGTTATCATTGCCGTTTCTCTCTCCCTCTAATGAAACTGCAGACTACGACAAATAAAAAAAATATATATATACGAAAAACAGCCACGTTGAATCCCTCTGACCTTGTTACTGGAAGAACCAATTACAGCAGAGAAAATTGCCTGGAATGAAAAGGATGCATGTAGCTCAAAGCAAATGTGTGCACACATACACATTCTCACATTGGAGCAGTCAGGGGTTTTTTTTTCTTTCCAAACACAGCTCTTCGAACACACACACACACACACACACACACACACACACACACACACACACACACACACACACACACACACACACACACACACACACACACACACACACACACACACACACACACACACACACACACACACACACTCCGGAATTCAGCTGAAAAGTCTAGTTATAAACAAAGGAGCCAAAAAAACAACATGTTTTTACAATCAGGACCGACACAGTCAGTGCGACACAATGCAAACAGAACATCTGTGCTCAATTACTGCAACGTCAAAACCTCCATTTAGCCCCCACCCCCCGCCTCCTATTCAAACTCCAAAGTTGGGTAACAATGACAGACGACAGGAGTCTGACTTCACTTGTGAACCATTAGTTTGCACGAAAGACTTGGATCTTTATGCATTCAGGAAAACTAGCACGCATACATAAGAGGAGCCTGTCTCTGGATGTGTGTGTGTGTGTGTGTGTGTGTGTGTGTGTGTGTGTGTGTGTGTGTGTGTGTGTGTGTGTGTGTGTGTGTGACAATAAGTGTGCTTTTTAAACTAACCCCATCGTGGGGTCGAGGGCGATGCCTTTAGGGTTGTACAGCTCCTGGTCCAGGAGGGTGACACATGTCTGCCCATCCTTGTCACACACGAAGATCCTGTCGTCCACGTCATCCACAAAGTAGAAGTTTCCGGTGAGCCAGTCGATGGCCATCTGCTCCACATCTGGATGGAGGAGGTGGGGGTGGGGGAAGAGGGATAAGGAGGGGGGTAAGGCATGACACGGGAGGTGCAGGGGGAAGCAGAAACAATGTTTTCAGTACTAGAATAGATTCATTTTGACTGGAACAGAGCTTGAGCGTGTGATGTTGTTGTACTTGTTGCAGATGGTTGAGAGTTTTAACTCATCGTCATGTGATGAAGTAAATTAGTCAGCAACACTGTGCAGCAGCTACTTCAACAGCTTCAACACACACACACACACACACACACATACACAGTAAAAACGTTCAGGTTTTTCCTGACAAACGAGATGACAGCCAACTACAATAAACAAGTGTCCAGGTAATGTGTCTGTCATTCAAAGTCACTCAGACAGACAGAATATGAGACGGGCTGTTTGCTGCTTCGAGGAGTGCGATGTTGCCGTAGCTGAAACTAAGCGACGACGAAAAGCGTGTGGTTTCCGCTGGGTTTATTTCTCCGAGGCTCAGCTCGCGCCAAAGGCTAGTGCCCCACCCGTCGTCAAAAAATCAAACACCTGGACGCATGCACGTGGTACCACACAGGCACTTAGTGGAACATAAACAGCCTGCAGAAGTTCAAGATAGACATGGCTGGGGAATAAGAACAGTGGAATGCCACTGAACTATCCAAACTGGGCTGAATCTGGTGCAAGACCACATGAGGTTGGTTGGGTGGGGGGATCTGAAGGAGGAGAAAAAATAGTGAAACAGAATAACATGAGACATTAATATATCCCTCTCTCTGGTTCTTGTTTTCCCACCTCTTCCTTCCTTTCCTCAAACACCAGCTCAGCCGCACAAGTCTGAGCCAAGGACCAGAGAAAGAAAGCTATTGTGAAGGCTGAAGGAAAGATGGGGGGAGATCATATGTCCAGAATTGTGAATTTCCCGTAACGTATTTATTTAACCACAGTCCTTGAATATAATACTGTTTCTACTTGTACTACATGTATCATTAGAGGAAATTATTTTCTTTCTATTCCACGTTATTTACTTTGCATACCGACATCTTAAAACTCTACAATGAGCAAATACATGATGCTGATGATGCCTGGCGATACAGGCATGACTATACAGAATATTCAACTATCCAGCATTATGTAAAAAGGTAACAATCAGCTCCATCTTGACCAGCTACAGTTGCTATATGCTGCCACCAGAATATAGAATATTTTAACTTTTGATACTTTTAAGAAATTTTAGCTAATAACACGATACACCTCTAAGAAGTGTTTTCTTTCTGGCCACTAGGGGGCAGTGTAAAGAACTACGTTTAAGTTTTTAAGTTGTTGTTAGCAAACATGCAACAACATATAGCAACATTAGCATTCAATCAAAGTTGTGTTTGAGTCTACATGGAACAATTAGGGTCAATATAAATTAGTTAATTGATGCCAAAGTGAAATGTCATCAATGGCAGCTGAGACAGACTCATGATTGGCCGAGCATGTGTATTGACAAAACCACGCTACCATGGCTACATTCCCCGATCACTACTGCGCAAGATAGCAGCGATCGTATCTGGGATATTTTTACTTCATTTCTAGATGGTGGGAGGAATTCCATCTTTATATACAGCCTATGGTTTCACATAGTCATCATGAGCATTACTTATATAAAAATAATAATTATAAATGATTTAACATTTTAAATGCAAGATTTTTACTGAATTGAGTATTTTTACACCGTGATTTTGCTAATTTTACATATGTAAAGAATCAGAATACTTCTTCCAAAACGGAACATGGCACCTGTAAATATTGATCTTTACATGGGCAAAGAAAACTATACCTCTGTATATGAGCTAGAGAGAGAAAGTGTGAGTGTAGAGGAGGGACGAGGCCTTCACCAACCACACGACTTGTATTTTCACAGCTGCCATGAGCTCTGCTCTGCACAGGCCTGTCCTCAAACACCTCAGATAAATAGGAATAAAGTGGTGCTGCAGGAGTCCTTGATCAATGATCATGCTGTGCTCAGCGCTAAGGGTGGAGGTCTAATGTTGTGGTGTGTTTACCAGGGTGATCGGGTCATTGTGCCGATTTAGGGGAAAGCAGGGGATCGATTTCTACAGAGAGAGAAGAAAATGGGGTGAGGGAAATGACAAAGCAGATTCCTCAGAATAAGACCACAATAAAAGTGTGCATAGTGAAAGCTAAGCAGCTATGGACCAATAAATCCGACTGTAATTCCAGAGCAGCTCTCTCTGTTTAGAATAACTGACACATTTTTCTGGGGAGCAAAGGGAGGGAAATGGCACACTCTCAAATATTTGGGGTTTACGTAAAAGTGGAAAGTGGAAAAATGCCGATGGATGGAGAGGAAAGGAAGAAAAAGTGAGAGAAAAAGACAGAAGACACGAGAAAGCCGAAGAGAGAGCGAGCGAGCGAGAGAGAGGGATCTGATTTCCACTAGGGAAACTTGGCCATTGTGCAGCAGCATTTCTGAGGTTTATGGGAATCAGGGGCCGTGTTCCCAAAGGTGCTCTTAATTTTTAACACAGAGTTCTCTGTTTAAACGCTTCCAGCTGCTCAACAACACACTGATTCACTGATTAAGCAATGGATAAACAACTGAGGGGGGGAAAGAGGAGATTGTGCAACATACGACGAGTGTGCTAAAACCCCAGTAAAAAAAGAAAGAAAAATGGCCGTCCCCTTGCTCTCTGACACCTCCTGCTCTCCATTTCACTCCACTTCTGCTAAACAGAAATGCCGGAGACTTTTCTATCTCCTCCCATTCTCCTTCCTGCTCTCTCCTCCTCCATGCATCATCCCTGCATCCATCCCTTTTCCGTCTGCTCCCCAGAGGTGGGAAAACAGTCTGGATTCATTAACTGCAGCTCTGACTGTCTGAAACTATGCTATAAAAAAAACAACAACACAGAGTAATTGAAAAAACAGCAACGGCTGCCTTCTCCATTTTTCCCCCTCCTCCCCTCTAAACAACATGTTTTCTGTGTGTTTTCGTATTCCACGCTCCCGTAGCGGTTGCCTCGATAATGTATGTTTGTTAAATGAAGCAATTCTAGGCAGAGTTTCACTCCAGTAACTATATGAGGGAGCTGAAGTGTCGGGCATACATCTTCACAGGCACCCGCGGCTGGAACTACGCTGCTCACACAGGGGATCGATAGTCTTGTAAAATCACTATAATTCCTTTTAATGGAGTTAATGCAGCCTTGGTACCTCTGAACTGTCACATTACTGTTCTGTCAATTTATCATGATCAACTACTATATTAACTGTGTGTCATTATATTCATATGTCTACATTTATTGTTGTTAATTTGTTCCCTTTTTTGTAATATACCTTTTGCTAGTTTTATATTTTTATCCCAAGTCTTTGTATTATTGCTAACGTGTTCTAATGGATCTATCTTATTTGAGGCGACTGATTTTATTGTAAAGCAGTCTGAGCTGCATTTTATGTATGAAAGGTGCTTTATAAATAAAATGTATTGTTATTATTATTATATTACATTTTATTGTATTGCTTTTAGGACCTGTTTTCTGTGAATGAGCTGCGTTATGTTAAACAGAGTGCACTCCTAGATGTTGCTTAGTCATGAGCGATTCTGTATCACCCTCTCTGTGTGAAACAGGAGTTTTCTCCCTCGGCCAAGAGCTTAATAGCTGTGATAGCTTTCGCTTCTGATGCATTAAAAACCACAAAGACAAGTTCGACTGACTGAGAATCATTTCATTCCTCACCTAAGAAAAATACCTTGCTCCACAACAACTACAACTGTGATTGAAGCTTTAACACATGCTCATGCACTAACCCAACCCCCACTCGCTTTCTGTGCCAACACTCCCCATCTGGAGAAAGCATCACATTGGGAAACAAACAAACATGAACCTTTTGGGCTCCAAATGTGTTTTTTGTTGAGGTCGGCCACGGCAACAGGACCAAAGGAAATAAAGTGGATAGACTAGTTTAGTCTTAGACTTAAAGAAAACATGTCATTAATAGTTCAGGGTTAATGTGTGTGACGGGTAATGAGGAGGAGGAGGAGGAGCAGGTTTAAAGCTGAACTAGAGCATGTGCTGGATGTAGAGACGATTTGAAAAAGTGCTGACTGGCTTGCCTTTTAACAGCACATGACCTCTTAAGGAGATTTCATGCCAGTGTCTGTGTTAAGCAGCACACTGTGCAAGCTCACTGTGCAGGGGTGGGGGCAGGTACTGTAGCTCTTACAGTACAAGCAGGGAGGAAGAGGGGCTTAGTGACAGGGAGAGAGGGATCAGTCCTCTTTTGCATGTGGGGCATCAGCGTCGACTTTTCACTGAATGAAAAGTGAAGTTAAACGATTTCCTCCCAGGGAGAGCTCTGCAGCTCAGCAGCCCTACATCTGAACTGACTTTCACCAGGGACATATGTGTTAAAAGGTTGTTTGGTTCCTGCATCAATAAATCATTTGTCACCTCATGTTACAATAAAGCCATTTTCAGACATGAACAGTTTGCCTTTCACCTATAAGGAACGCAACAGGAGAATGTCCAGGTCAGTCGGTTCACAACAACCGGAAAATGTCTGGAACATTGGAAGAACATGCAAGAAGCAGGACTTGACATATGCATTTTATTTGCAGCCCTTATCGCCAAAAGCTCTCGAATCTCACCGTCTTTCCAGTTTAACATCTTCATCTCTGCTTTCCTCTTTTTCATTCTGAGATATTTGTATTGTTTGTTTTTTCAGTTTTGCATATATCGCGTGTCAGAAACGTTATCAACACGCCAACTTGTCTATTGTAAATATCTTGCTGTATTGTCACATGCACTCTCTTGGACATTCTCCAGACATTTCCTAAGAGGTTGGCAGAAAAATGTCCTTAAAGTTCGGAGCCATTCACTGCACAAAATTCAGGAAAATGTCCTGACTTCAGTGAATGTCTGAAGGCAGCTTGAATGATGTCTGAGAAGCACAGCACAGTTAGAATGGATCTGTTTTTCTAAAAATAATAATGAGATTTTAAAATAAAAGCTAAAATGAGTGGATGGAAACCTAAATTACATTATTGGTATAATTAGCCTTGTCAGGTATAGAATGAGAGAAAGTGTCTGTTTCATGAACTCTGAAAGCTGAAACTAAGTGAGAGAGTGAGAGTGCGAGAGGGAGGAGGGGGGGGCGGAGACACATCTGGACAACTCATCTGTAGCATACTGAGGTCATGAGTCACCCCAACCGCACACACATCATTTCCTGTATGTTCACCCCTCGCCATTGGCTGCTCCCTCGCTCCCTCCATGTTGACTGTAATCATAAAGCTGCTCCTCCCATTCTGTCACCCTCACACGCCAGCAGACTGCCCAAAAAGATCAAGCCCGCTGTCTGCGTCTGGACAGCCGCTCCAGATTATGGACTAGAACAGATGTGAAAAAACTGCACTTTGAGATACATGTATAAAAGGATTTTGTGCTGACGCTCAGCATACTGTTGGGCTTTGGCTGAGTGGTCAAAGGATGCACATATTCCTGACAAATCCATGTCAAAATAAATACTAAAATGAATGCTTTATCCACTGTTTACAGCATATCCAGCCCCCGTTTGACTCCAATATGGTTGTTTTTATTCTGAAAAACATTCAGAACCAGTACACAATTTTACATGTGTACTTGCTCGTAAATACGGCCAGTTCTTCTTTTTGTGTGTGTGCACAAAATGCATCTATCTGTGTGTGTCTGCACATGAGCACCACAGTGTATGTATGGGTGTTCATGTGTGTGTGTGGGGGAGCAGGCGTGGAGAACCCAGCTGAAGCTGCTGGAATTTCCTGCAAATTCTTCTGCTCCCTAAATTGCAGAGTCCAATGTGAGCCGAGTTACAGTTGCACGATTACAGCGACAGTGATTTTACATTACTCTCATCACACTCATTAAGCACAAATGCATGTTTCCTAAGGTGAAATCTGTATATCGCTGATGTAACTGTCATTTTTCTTTTTGTAATTTGGAGATGGTGTTATAATGGCATGTTTCCCCCATCAGCCTGATTGATTAAAAGAAGTACCGTGTAATTTAACAGCAACACATCCGGCGTTTTCGAGGCTTAAAATACACAGAGATGTGCATCAGGCTCCTTCGTCTTATTACGGCGAGGGATGCCAAAATGCCTCATGCATAATTTCCATTGTTCAGAGCTTGTCTGATATCATCTGGACTGAAATGAACATATTTCCGAATGTCAGCTACACAACATTGTGCGTGCATGCGGAAGACAGAGCCGCCCGACTGTCATCATTCGGCCTTTTCATTTTCTCTGATGGTCTGCGTGGAAGAAGTCATTTCTGTCACGTTCATGGGAAAGAGATGCGAATGGAGACGGGCTGCTGCACATTGAGCGAATGTGTTCAGTCACAATGTCTGCAGGCAAAGAACAGATTCAATACAATGACTGTATGTCTGCATTAATCTTGTGTAGAGATTAGAGGTTGAATTAAGTGATTGTGGTGACAACTGGGGAAGGACAGGGGCAGAATAAATGTAAAGATAAGTGAGCGCATAAGTGCAATGTTGTTTTCATTCAAAGCAAATTCCTTTAATTGCAGATAAGAATGATACTGCAGCGAGAACAAACCATCTGTCCACCACTTCCCTATAAGATAGTAAAATGAAGCACCTCTGTTGACGCTGTGAGGATGAGGGTGTTGTTTCCGTTGCTGCTCTCCTTCTGACTCACTGAAAACAAGCAGGCCAAACAAATCCGGCCGTGACTTGGCGAGGAGCATGCAGAGTGTGGGTGTGGCAGCTTCAAACGTGCAGGTGATCACGCATTGGCTGCATACACATTTGCATTTAATTCCACTTCTTACATCTGCACCGGCTCTCGCACTCAGCTTCATTTTTTTTTTTTTGGGACGAAAGAATCTTCATTGACTTGTGCAAACAAAATTTAGGTCATGGAAAAACCCAGCTGCTTTTAATGTCTTACCGTCAAATATGACTCACAGGCTGTGCATGAGCAAAGAGAAGCTAGGGACGCGTCTATTCCACAGGGATTGATGTTTCGGTTCTGGCCACAATTCTGGGCTTTTTTTGCCCACCTGTTATCATTTAAATTTAAAACTGAAACTTATTTAAAACAACCCACAGACAGATTAGGAAAAGAAATATGTCCATTCTAGTTTGGAGAGTTCGGCAAATTTCTCCCCGTTAGATGAATGAGGTGTTTGAAATGCAAATTTCATCCCCATCGCTTTTTAAAAGGATAATTTGTTAAAAATGTTGAAGAAAAGCAGTTCTCCTGTGTTGGTGTGACAAAGTTCATTGGGTGTTGTGGGAAGTAGATCTCCCTCAAGTGTGGGTGAAGAGTACCTGTGTGTTATGGCTTGAATTTGAATGAGTCATGGTTAGTTAAACTTTTCTCATGAACTGTGATGTCAAAAAAAGGTTTGCAGCATCATTGTTGAAGTTATGCCTGTTTCTATTCCATCCGTCCCGCATATTTGAGGTTAGTTCTGAATGGCAGGAGGCTAAGCAGGGTATTCCAGATGTCTATCTCCACAGAGATGCTTTGCAACTCCCCTTGGAGAAATCCAAGGAGTTCTCGGGGCACATTCTCGGAGTTTTGGATCTTCCTCTGGGGTCTCCTTCCAGTTGCACGTGCCCTGAGAACCTTCCGATTGAGGCCGCCCTGGAGGCATCCTAATCACATACCTGGACCCTCAACTGGCTCCTATCGATGCAAAGAGGCAGCAACTCTGCTCCCTCTGGATGTCCTTACTCTTCACCCCATCTCTAAGGCTGAGCACAGCCACCCTAAGGAACTAAATTCAGCCGCTTGTATTCACAACCCTTTTTTCGTTAGGTCACTGCCCCAGACTTGACTCAGACTTGTCACAGTGGGACGAAGCCGACAGAACCACATCGTCTCCAAAGAGCAGGAACACGATTCTGAGGTTCCCAAACCAGACACGATGACCTTTGTGTGGAGGATATGGACAAGGCACTAACTTCAGTCAGACAAAGATGGCTACTAACATCGGCCCTGGTTTCCTGTACCCTCGCATTAACCCACAGGCTCCCTAGGGGATACGGTCATAGCCCAAGTCCACAAAACACAGCACTACCAGTACCAGCACTCGTTTAAGTGAGAAATCCACGGCCAGGATTTTCTGCGAACAGTGACTGTGATACTGGCGTAGTTTGATTGACAGGGTGTTGCACGAATCTGGATGAGTTATTTATGTGGCCAATATTGTTGGGCATTTTATGCTGAATGTTTTCATATTGTGGACTGTGTGGTACCCTGAGTCATCACCCTACCTCATACTAGTGCCCCCATTGTATTGTCTGAAATATCATATGTTGAAGACCCCCTTGGTGTGTGTTAAGTTGTCTGCAAAGCAAATGTGTAAAAGTTTCAGCTCCAGCTGCTGCAGGTGTAGTGTATCTTTATGATCCTGCTGTACACATCACTTCTATACTCCACTTAATCCAAACTTGCATGAAGAATAGAAGAGTGAAATATACTTTTCTGAGTGAGAAGATGTGTTACTTGCTTGTCACACACAATTCATTGTGAGTTATGTACAAATACAAATTCTATATACGTTATATGAAGTGTGGTGCAGGTCTGAGATGTGCACATAAACAACCCCACAGCCAGAAACTGGAGGATTCAGCCTGAAAAAATTATGTTTGACAGATTGCTGCTGTGTGGCCACCAGTGATGGAGAGTGCCTCTGGCCTTTGTCCCATTAGAAAATCCTGAAAACTTGTACACACACACACACACAGAGATACTTTGGGTGAGGCGGCATGGTGTGTGTTATTATGCATTATGTGTAAAGAATTGAACTGTGTATTATTGGCCCGTGCAGATCATAGTGTGCTGACTTCTGTGCTGCTGCTCAGTGAATGCCAGTTAGACCATTACAGTGTAATTTAGAAATGTTGTGGTGTACTCACGGTGCAGGCTGAGGGAGATGTTGATGACCCTCTCCTCTGCAAAGCTCTTCAGATTGGGGATCTTGGCACATTTGAGGTGTGTGGACGAGGGGGATTCCCCGACGTGGATCCAGCAGACTGTCTCCTCGGCATAGAGGAAATCCATGGCGGTGGTTTGTTTGGTGCTGGTGGACAGCAGGCTGTGGAGTGTGGTTCCACTCAGAGAGGTGGCTTGGATGTTCTGGGAGTTGGCGATCAACAGTACAGGCAGACGATCTACTGGTACTAGAAAGGTGACATAAATGACAGAGCTTAGAGTAAACACGAGGAACTTGAACAGAGATCGGTCATTCAGTCCTGCGGGTGTGTGTTGGTACTCACCATTCTTGGCCTTGCAGGAGCGGTTGTCTGGCTGAGACAAGTAGCCCTCCACACAGGAGCAGGTGTAAGAGCCTTCAGTGTTAGTACAGGTCTGACTGCAGGTCCCGTACACTGTGCACTCATCAAAATCTGAACCACAAAAACCACAGATTGTGTTATTGCTCAGTTAAAATAAAAAATAGTTCAGAAAGCACAGAGGATTAATAAAAAAACATAGACCCTTCCACAGATGATATATAAAACTGCTGATTAAAAAGACTCACTCTGCTTAGCGAAGCATTATTCTGTATTCCATGTGTCATGTGTTTTTGCCAGGTTGAGTCTGTGATTCACTTATTGTGTGATAATTCATTGGCTAGGCTTACATAAGCATCGCTCATCGCTGCCAGTCAGTCCTCTGTGAACCCAAATGACTACTGAGATTTCAGTGTTTCTAAACAGGCTTTTGTGGTAAATGCCCCACACTCCCACGCCCCCTGAGCTACCCACTGAGTGCTCGGCACGTGGCTGAGTTTCTCAAAAAACCTAAATAAACAGTGGCGCTGCAGCTTTGGGGGATGAAATAACTGCAGCACTGATGTGGAGTTACTGGACAGATAAGCGTGTAAGCCACATAAGCTTATGTTTGCTGCTGATGCTGCACAGTGAACAACATTTTGCACATATCCAGTGGGTTTCTCATACTGTCAACGCTGCAGTTTCCTTTTCATATAAATATATTGAAATATAAAGATGAATCATCTGGCATTTTTCTATTGCGACTTATTGATTACAGTTTATTCTAAATGGCAGGCATCACTGAGGTGCTTACAAGAACTCACCTTTACACATCTTTCCATCTGCGCTGATTTCATAACCACCTTTACAGTAACAAGCGGGCCCTCCAGGAGTCACTGCACAGTGTTCCTGACATCCCATGAGCGTGCAGTTGGATATGAACTCTGAAGATAGACACAGAAGAGGGGGGGGAGAGAGAGAGAGAGAGGATGATGAGGCAATGAATGCAGGAACAAGGGGGGAGTGTTTATTCATGTTTATTTCCTGTCGCCCACATTGTATCGGGCTGCAAACACAGACGACCGCGGTTCTAAAGGGAAGTGGATTTGCGCGTAATTATGTAATAATCCATTTAACATTCCGCTATAAACCCACAAATTATACTGTGATCTGTTAAGTTTCATTCATCCCACTTGGTGCTATCTGGCAGACACAGAGCTTACGACATGCCTGTAGGTATCAGGAGCAGGTGCCGCTGAAGCTGCCATTGTTCCCTTTTTTGGAGAACATTTAGAGCTCAGCTGGGAGCGGAGGTGCATTAATTGTTGACGTGTACGGCTAAATTTGAACAATGCTCCCCGCGACCTCCTCCTCATGAGCCAGTGAGGCTCATGTTGAAATATTGGGCTTAGCATCAGAAGTGAAATGAAATGTCATCTACAGTAACTGTGGTTGAATGTAGTGCGAGTAGTATATCAGCATTTCAGAAACTTAAATGCTTGTAGATATAGCGTCTCAATCTGGCACTGAAAACAAAAAACATCTATTGACCAGAATCCAACATTGATGAGAGCAAATCCCTGGAGTAAAACAAACCCTGTCATCCATTATCTACACTGCGTGTCCTTCGAGGGTCACAGGGGGGGCTGGAGCCAATCCAAGCTGACAATATAGGCGAGAAGTGGGAACTTCCATGGAAGGGTCCCGGTTATGGCAGGGAGGTAATAGACTACATCCATACTTCTATATTTAATTCACAAAATGGTGCTCTAAAACCATAAGTATTCATCCACACTTGAGTTGTAACTGAGAAGAACCAATCAGGAAGCGAATGTGGGAGACTTCGCCATCACTTCCAATCGTTTTTATTTTTCCTGTCCATACTACAATGCAGCCCCGGAGTCTTTAAAATAAAACAGGGCCAGCAGCGTTTCCAAACTTCTATGTTTTTATGAATTAAAACATAGAATATTATGAATATTGTATGGACGGCAAGAGTGATGTGTTAATAAAAATGTAGTGTGGACGCAGCCATTTAGAGACAAACACATTCACACCCAATTGACCTAAGCCACATGTCTTTGGACATTGGGAGGAAATCATGGTACCTGGAGAAAACCCACGCAGACACGGGGAGAACATGCAAACTCAGATCAGGTTCAAACCCAGAACCTTTTTGCTGTGAGGCGTCAGTGCTAACCACTGCACCACCGTGCCTCCCAGTACAATAAATATTAGATATCTAACCCCGGAATGGAAAGCAAACAAATACATCAGGCCTGATTCGACAATCAATACCTCCCTGCTAACCCCAACCATCTCCACTGCTACATACTCCACATCAAACACAGAGGGGCACAAACACAGCACGCTCCAATCACACCTTCCAGTCAGCTGAGTGACTGCGTAATGGAACCTCAGCAGAGTTTTCAGAGCTCTGCACATCCTGTGAGATACAAATAAAGACACAGTGAGTCATAGTCAAACAGACACAGCCATGTCAAACCGGGCTGAGATCTATCAGTCACAAATGATTCACTTTGCCCAGAAACGCTGGCAGACGATTCGCACTAACACAACATCTCCGGGGAGAGAGGAACAACCCAGGATCAACAAACTCTTCCTCAAGACGCCACACTTTCAAAGGGAAACAAAAGCACAACAGCTCTGGTGCTGTACTGTACATAACTTAGAGCTACTGACCAGATGAATTTCCTAAGTCAGTGATAAAGTATTATAGCAGTAATGAATATTACAGAGAGGCAGCACGTACACAAGTTTCCCATCTGCACTCCGGAGGCTTGCTGAGACAACCACAGCTCAAATTACAGACGTGCCCGGAATTTTCCAAAACAAGTCTGAGCACCAAACAACTGAGATGTGTTTAGAAAACCAACGTGGGCAACAATGTAAACAACCGACCATGACACACACCACAAAATATTTATTCTGGAGCAAATTAAATGACCATGAATGTTCTGTTTGGGTTCAGAATGCAAACCGCTCATATCTGTCAGATGACCCCTGACTGGGGCACTTAACACCTCGCTGGAAAACAGAAGATGTCACGGAGAGATACACATGCTTCACACACACACACACACACACACACACACACACACACACACACACACACACACACACACACACACACACACACACACACACACACACACACACACACACACACACACACACACACACACACACACATAAACCTTTCAATCTAATTTGAACTTAACCCCTAAAACCAAGCCTGAGCCTTACAATAACTGGTCAACCCTGTGGGAGTTGCATGTTTGTCCCCAGAAAGCTGCTGAGTCCCCATATGAGGTGAATACTCACACATGCACACAGAGAGCAGTCCATTCTGACCTCAAAGTCCAGCCAGCCTGAAAGGGCATGAAAATTTGATGCGCTTTCCAATCCCTCTCTCCATGTTTCTTTGATAAATATTTCATCCCAGCTCATCTTTTTAAACCCAAAGTGTAGAGGGGAGATGGAAAAAGCAGGTGTCCACCTCAGTGGAGGAGAAAAATTACAGGTTGAACCCCAGGAGAGCAAGAAATGGTAAGGTTTGTATTTAACTCTGACTCTGAGAAAGAAAGAAATTCCAAGTCGTGGAATAACTAATCATTAAATCTTGTGTTTTGGTTCCATATCTTTAGCAGCTGGTATCTGTGCAGGTTGGAGATGAGAAAGAAAATCTACTATCAACACAAATGAAGGTCATTGAAGTGTAGCATACACTCTAGGGTATGTATTAATGATGTAGTGGTAATGATGCAGGCTGCTCTGACATGTGTCAGGATTTAGTCTAATCTGAAACACAAAGCCGCTTGATGGACGTATTTGATTGTCTGATCGTCAGTTGTGCTCATCTGTTAACCTTTTGACAGACGTGCCTACAAAGATAAAAAGAGATGATCGTCAGATTTTACAACTCATGCTTCAAGCTGCAGAACTAAAATCATTAAAAAATCAAGCTGTGAAACGTGTAGACAGTATCCCAGGATTAGAGCCCGGGTAGAATGGATTTTTAAGGGCAGATGCCAATGCCGATATTAAGGAGTAAAAATGTTCAGTACTAATATATCAGCCGCTACATATATTTAACTGAAATATATGTAGGAGCAAATACAGAAACCCCGAACCTTGAATCTACCAACAGAGGAAGTTCTCAGTGCAATTGAAGTTCCCTTTAGACCTTCACCCCCCGACCCAGTGAAGATATTTAGCTTTGTTGCTCAACAATGGTTTTTTCTTTTTTCTTGGCATGTGGTCTGGATCATCTGACTGGATCATAACAGCTATTTAGGGTCATCATAAATTGCTTCGTGGTTTCTGGTTTCAAAATGTATTTAACAGAAGGAATTTACGACTGTCCTGCTTTAAATATACACTGTAAATATTCTGAATGTCAACCCTCCAGCTGGTTGTGTCTCCATGTAGCGTACAGACTGTGGTTTGATGGAAAACACATACACAGCGTGTTTTAACAAAGAGCACAACTCAATATCACATGACGTTCCTGTGACGGTTTCAGGAGTGCGAACTATATAATAGAAGGACTCCAAGACCTCTGCCTTTCATTTCATTCACACAGGAAGCACCAGCATAATAATGACATTATTAACCCCTTTTTACACTCATGTTTACAAACTGTCTGACAGCAGAATGGATGTGTGGGACAGTGATACCTCGGCAGTGAGGCCCCTCGTCCCAGCCGTCGGTGCAGTCGGAAACACCGTTGCACAGTTTGGCCATGTGGATGCAGAGCTCCGTCCCTCCACACTGGTATTCATTGGGAGGGCACCGTGACACGGTGCTGTGTGGACCTGAGAGAAAGGAAAAATACAAACACGGTCAAATGAAAAGGCCAAAGTAAGAAGTTGACTTGCTTTTTATGACTAAGAGGCAAATATGTGCCGTTTTCAAGTTCTCTCATTTCTTTTTTCTGTAACATTCCTTCACATAAATAACATCAGATGTGTGATTCAATGTTTTTGCAATTCCAAATTTATGGAATTCCTGGAAACTATTGGCTCTTTTAAAGCTTCACATTAACTTTTTATTTGGTTATTTATCAATTCTATTGGCTTTACACACTGTCTGACCTGTGTAAATAACTTTAAACAGATGATTCCACTGAAACTTTGTTTGTTTGGAAGCAAGATTACGCAAACACTACTAAACAGACTTCCATGAAGCTTGGTGGAAGGATGTGCTATGGGTCAGGATATAACACTTAAAATTTTGGTGTGGATCCAGATTCTTTTCACTTTCTTTAACACTGTGAGTTAGGGTAATTTTCTATGTTTTCCCGGTTCTCTCAGGGAATAATATTTGCAAAATCAATCAATCACTCAATCAATCTTTTTGAATGAATTACCATAAACACAACCAGTCGATTCATTGATAAATAATTTCAGCTCTACAATGAAGCCAATAATGCAACCTAAGTAGTGATTCTTTTGTTACGTAAATTATATTATGTGGTGTTTATTTAATGTGTATATATATATATATATATATATATATATATCAAAATAAATGAAGCATTCTCAAAAATGTCCAGTGAGTTTTAGAGAGGTCTGTCTGCCCCTCTGTCGACTTAGGTTACCAAAACGATTCTTTCTGCTTGTGTTTGCAACAAGAGCATCTCTCAGCAGGCAGAGACACAAGCACAATGTCTTTGCCACATGGATAACACTGCAAACCCTTCTCCGGGAGCCTAGCTCCAGCTGTGACACTCAAACACCCTGTTGCAAGCAGATTGGTTTGGAGCCATGGAGGCGCATATATTACAGTACGATGTAGCTGTGGTTTTTTTAAAGATTGATTTTAGCCTCGGCTGTTTGTTATCTGCCTTCTCTGTTTGTCTCTTTCATCTATTCTGCCCCAAGTATAAACTGCTCAGTAAAGCAGAAATACTTTAAAATCAATCTTAGTAAAATACTGCCCATCCATTCTACCAGTGGATGACAGACTTTCTGTCGGCCGGTGTGTGTGGCTCACGACATATTTGCCAGATTGCAACAACACAGAAATGATTTTCTACCATCTCACCAAGTGATTGCATGTCAGGATATCTGTTCCCTAATATCTGTGGATGGTACTGCTGTGGTGGGTCTCGTCACAAACCCTCCGACACCCAGATACAAGACAGAGGTTGACCTACAGCAGCAAACACTCTGGATATGAATTCACTAAAAACACCAGAGATGAAGCCTGACTAGAAAAATCCTTGATGCTGTAGAATATTATTTCGAATATTGGGCCAACATAGTGAGGCATCCTTAAACATTATCACACAAGAAATCTCAGAGCCCATTGGCTATCCTCTGATGATGAATTAGGGGGCAACGGACAGTATTTTGGGACTTCAGATGTAGACAGCAGATCCTGGCCAAGACTCAGTCCGACTAGTTTCTTTTATCACACGAGTCAAGCGTTTCTCAACACAAAACAATAAACAGTGATACTTCCTGTGGGTGTTTTTGGTCCAGATGGCATTTTGGCTAATCTCTGTTACACCTATCTGCATTTCTGTCGATGTGTTCCATCTCTTTTGCTTTTCACACAGACTGTTTACCTGCAGGAAACCAAAGCCTGCTCAATCATGATTGGTCATACTAAATCGGAACAGAAACCAGAGAGCTTCTGGACTCATAATTTTGACCCCTGCTTACAGATCCGGGAGCCCACACCTATGCCCTATCTCGTTATTTTAAAGACAGTGAAAAAAAAACTCCTGAATCTGCTCATCCACTCCGACATTTTAATCAGTTTTCCAAAACATTTCATGGAAATTGGTTCAGTAATCATGCTGACAAACAAACAGCAATCAAAACTTCCATGGTGGAGATAATTACAGTGGCACAGCAAAGAGATCTTCCACATGGCAACAAGATGGTCCAGATAGTAAAGCCTTTCCTGATCAGCAGAAACTGGGTCTATCCTTCTCTCTCCTGTTCTCAGCACAAACTCTGGTGTGTAGTTACTATACCTGCAGCTGCAGTGAAATGAACAAGAGAACGCACAAAGGTGGAGATTATCTCCACCAGCTTTCAAACAGAACTAAAATATCTATCACTACCAAGACTGTTCTTTCCAAGTTTACTGCTTAACCTCTTTACTCATCCTTCACACCAACCCGTCGAAAGCCCATTTTGAACTCTTAACAAAACACGTTTAAAAAGATCCAGCCCATTCACACTTCTTTATATTGTCGTGTCTAATTCTAGTGCCCAGAGATAAAATGATGTGGTTCACTGTCTGTGACACCATAAAGTTCTCTCTAGATGTCCTACAGCCTTGTTTGAAACAACTTATAGCACTTTTACGAAGTATAACACAAACCCTTATGCACTCTAAACCCACAGCAAAAGCCATTTACTTAATGAGGGAATTGTTTAGACCATCACGGAGTGACTACATAGATAATGAGACAGTGTACGTCAGGATCCGTGTGACTCAGTGCAGGGATTGATCAATCACATCGAACAATCACTTTGTGCTAATTAATCAGGGCTGCCTGTCGTAATGTTGTGACATCAGAAAACTTTCTGTAGTTTTATAAGTTGGGGAAACTCTTATGTTGCTGCCAAACCAGTTTGTTTTGTTTCTGCACGACCATGACAAAGACAAATTCCTCTCCAGGTATCACAGATTGTTTAGATTAAAAAAATAAAATAAAAAAAATAGATTCAGCACCACGCTCGCTATTTTGTTCCTTTACCTTGTTTCCCAATGCGTCTGCCTCTCCCCTCTCATCCATCATGGATTTTACATTCATCTTTTCCTCTTGCCAACTTAACAGGCGAAACCGCACAGCAGAAATCCAAAGAACCATTGTGGCAGCATGAGACGGCCACGAGGGAAAACTAGCAGGAACTACAAACACATCATTATCCAAGCTGGGCCTTGCCAAATGACCACCTTCCCTACATCCACAGCATACACACACAACCATCCCAGAGGCACAACACCAACAATAAGCATGCCAGTTAAGCGGCTACAGGCCTGGTGAAGTAGTGTGTGCTAAGAGAGGACTTTGGGATGCTGAGATAGAAAACATATTCATCTTGGACGGATATGACTTTGGCCTAAAACTACAGCTCCTCTGTAGCCCCTTTGCCACTGGTCAAAAACCCATTAACGTCTGCCTTTTTTCTGCAATGGGAATATGATCTGCATTATCTCCCGGGTCGAATGACTCTGCAGTAGACATGGCTCCGGCTCCAATTGGCAATTAATTCAAACAAGACACCCGGGTGAACATCTTAATTTATTCTTCTTTTTTAATTTGTTTTTTCCGGCGCAACGTTATGAGTCGCATTGAACATCCAGGCGTTGCCGCGTAGCCATGAACGTTTGTGCACTTTGTATTTTGTTGTTTACTTTACTGGGAACAACGTGCAACAGTGTTTTTTTTCCTTCACACTGGCAAGACGGCGAGGTGAGGGACTCAATGGAGGAAAAAGAACAGGAAGGCAAACTCCTGTGCAGGTGGTGGGAAAAGAGTCAATCGCCTTTTAAGCAGGTTTAACCACATTTAAAAAACCCTAGAATACCAATTAACTTTGATGTAAAAGAGATATGACACTGAATCTGTGCAGCGTCCACTACGTCTATCAGTGAATATACAGCTTAAGTCTTTAACCAAGCAAACAGGGATTTTCTCCTTCACAACATTATAACTGAACTCTTTTTCTTGGATGAAGTTTCCTGCCTTGTGACTCTGACTGCATTTTCATCCACAACAAAAAAAGACTAATGACTCAGCACAAGTTTTGTCCAAACAGTCTATGTGTTGCCCACAACCCCGTGCTGCAAATTTCCAACTACAAATGTGGACACAACAATTCACAAGACGTTAACCACAGGGACTTCTTTTAATAATTTTAAACGAATTGAGTTATTAACCATAATTTCTCCATTGTACACATGATACATTCAATATTTGTTGCGAGTGTTTGATTCATAGCAGACGATGGAATAGTACAAAGTTAAATGAACTTAAAACCAGTGGTTGTCTTCTTCTTTTCATTAGCTGGAAATGAATATAAACAAGATGCAGCATAATGCAAACCATTTTTGTCTTTTCTCTCTCTTTTTGTTTGACGCATGAACTTTATTGGAAACCGATCACTCACTTCCACTTACACAACAGTTTTGCCTTTCTGTGGAAAGTCAAACTGTTGCTTCCCCACCTCTTACTCACTGCCTCTCCTTCTCTATCTCTTCTCAGCATTTTCCTCCAACATCTGTTGACCCATTTACAGTAATTGTGTAAGAGTGAGGGCAAGATGTGGACAATGAAAACTGTAAAAGACAATGAGAGGGAGAGCGAGAGAGAGACATAGAAGACCAAGAGGGACACCTCGTCGACAGGAAGTGGACAGAGTCCCACAAGGCTTCATTCTTGTGCGAGTTGGCAGCAAATCCGCAGTGGAAAAAGGCATCACTAATGTGAATTAAACAGGTTCTTTTATTCCACATTCCTCCACTGTGAGGGAGCCAGGTTAACTGTTTGATTATTATTTCCTCTACGCTGTTAGTTGACTCGTTTGCTGAATGATCTACACAAGCTGGCAGGTAAAGCCTCAGCTGTTTTGTACTGTATAGCTCAATTATGAAATTGGAGGAAAAAGTGTCTCCTTCATCGACCCATGCAAGCTATCCCAGTGGCCCACAACTGACGCTGGAGATGTGACTGTTCTTTTCCTACGGAGAACCTGAGGTTGTTCCAAGGTATAATTTCTCTGCTACAGGCGTCACAGAGACGTCAGCAGGTATCAGGATAGACTTCACTTCTTCCATAGGTCTGTGTGACTCAACAATTTGCCTTAAGATGAACAAAGTACAACTTCAACCTTACTTCAGTTATAAAATGTTATTAATTTAAATATGTTTTTTTTTCCTATCTTAATTCAAGAGCATGGTCTTTCAGTTTGAGTGCAGGACTTATTGATTTCACATACAGATATTGTGATGGTTTAACACAAAAGCCTGTGCTCGCACTCAAATAGTCCCAGCTTGTGCTTAGATTTGCTCTGCTTGTGCTCAAAATGAGCACTGGCATATTTTGTTGCTTGGACTAGAGCTTCAGCTCACTCTCCCTCTGTGCTTGCGTAAAACATGCTTTCAGATTCCTCCTCTGCTCTTGGAATTTTTCCTTTGCACTTAAATTTTTTTGTGCAACAAGTCTGTCAAAATTCCGTAACCAATAGAATGCCAGGTGTAGTGTTGGCAAATGAAATTGTCCGGTCCTCGTTGTGGGTGGGTTTGCTTCCAACAGTAGCCTGGTGGGATTTAAAAAAACGTGGAGGGCAACAACCCCGTTAAAGTGACCACCTGAAAAGGACTTTAAAAGAAGTAAAAAGAAATCTGAGAAGCTGTGTGAGCATGAGGAGAAGAGCTAAAGCTGGAGCGAAGGAAATAGTCCAAGCAACAAAATATCTTAGAGCAAGTGTAACGGGCTATTTGAGCACAGATGAATAGGTTTATTTAGTCCAAGTCACCAGTGAAGCCAAACAAAGCCTTTCTTCGTCAAGGATCTATCAAAACAAGATTGCAGCACGCTGGATTTCAGACACCTTGCACGAGTGGAGCCTTTCACACAGAGGCAGATCACATGCAGACTACCTCACGGTCCAAAGTAGCTAGGGTAGAGGGGGGCGGTGGGGCAAGAGAACTAATGCCATTGTTTAGATCATACAAATCGGCTGTGGCCCCCTATAAAGCGGACTGAGCCGCAGTGCTGTAAGAACCGTCACATGCAAATGCCTGATCTGAACTGTGGCACGGCCACATGGAGGGAGAGCTGGGGAAGGGTGAGGACCACGGGGGACAATGATGAAAGGGGGGAGGCTGGCACGTTCTAATTATGTGCCGTTCCAGGATTAATATTTCAAGTCACACTCTCCTCTAGTTTATGTATCCGCTATGGGATTTCTCAATACTTTTCGTAATCTTGAGCCTTTTGTTTCATAAGCAACATTTTTGCCGAATTATTCATCGTGGAAACTGTCTTTCAACTCTCCAGTAGTAGAAAGAGGCCCAGGCCAGCTGGGGGAGAAAGAGTCAGAATCTGGGTTTGGATCAGGCTGAGCCCAGAGCTGGTTAAGGTTGTGGGGATTTTCCATTCACTAGTTCATGCTTTCCCCTCCATATGCCGGTCAGCACAATGCTTCTTCAACCAATAGCAAACACACAAACAAATAACAAGATGCTGCCAGTACTTGAGCAAAAACATGAAGGGGACTTTATGTGAGCCAGAATGAGGGCAACTGTAGAGGCTGCACACTGCCTCCAGCTTCATTTTCAATACCACAGAAGCTTTGACATATGAAACAATAGTCGCAGCACATTCTCCTGACAATTAATAAATCACTAGAATAAACCAGATACTTCTCACAGACATCAACCATCCAGGGATAGATGAATAATTGAAAATGTTGATCCATAAATACGCCTCATGAATAATAACTGTTGCACCACTTCACCGCCAGCTGCTCATAATGACAAACTAATGCTGGGTTTCTCTGACCGCTGGTGACCATGTCCTCCCAGATTGGCTGGGCCCTTCCTCCGATGCTCTTGGCCCGCATGACACATTCTTGGACGGAGCACCCGAATCCTGACCCAGCAGCCCCGAGCACCCCCTTGACCCACCCCCACCACCACCTCCTCGTCTGCCCTGCCAAAGGAAGAAAACTCCAAAACAACTAGGACACGGCTCTGAAAACACGAGGCAACACAACAACACCAGAGCTTCATTCCAGCTGAAAGTGGACAGAGTGTCTAACCTTTCGAGTTTGCATTTTTTGATGTTGCTAAATCAACACGGGCTTGTCAAAGAAAGCTCGCAGGAGGCCGGCGCAGCAACGGCTAGCAGCAGAGTGCCGAGGATAACAGCGCCTGCACCACACTGTTTATTCCTGACAGCTCTCCTATAAACACTTCACTCTGCAGGTGGAAAACAACACATTACCCCGCCACTCCCACTGCATCTGTGGGTGCCTCACAGACACCAGGTCTGGTTTGTTCTCGGCTACCTGAGTTTCCTTTTGTCCAGGAAATCACATCTCAGTACAAATGTACCACCACATAAATAAGGGCCATGAGCTATAAAATAACATCAATAATTTTCATAATGTATAATATAATATGCATCAATGGCTGCTATTACCCATTAGGAGGTTTATTTATTTCTTTATTCTTGGGTTGAGGTGTGGCGCTAGGTGTAGAGTGAGACACTCCACACGGGGGGTTACTTCCCTTTTTAGTGGACAACTCGACAACCTGGGAGCCCGACCAGCGCAACAGCAGCTGACGACCCAACAAACCTCAGGTCAAGACACGACTCTGGAGCCCACAGCCCACCCTGCTAGTGAAAGACGATGGAAAGTTCTTCTGAGAAGCGCGAGGGATCCATAACCTCCCTCGCCTGCACACACGTAAGTGAGGCATATGATTCAAGTAAACTGCGCACACCACAGGGACTGGATTAAATGTAACCAGGTGAACATGATGGATAGTAGCAAGCCAGTTCAGTCTCATAAAAATAACAATATAACATGAGTATCAATATATTCAAAATGGAAAAAATAATATTGAAATCGACTTATCATTTTTGGCCATATCTTCCAGCCCAAACATAAATGCAGTTTATTGTGACCATGTCTGGCTTTAACCCCGGTGGCAGACTGCGTGCCCTCTCTGCTCTCTGCACTTGACTGTTGGATCTTTGGTCTGTTGGCTCTCTGCTAACCCCTTTCCTTCCAAGATATCAACACCACATTTCCATTCCTTCCTGGGGGGGCTTCTGGGGTGGCTGGCAGGGTGACAAGCAAAGCAGGAAGGCTAAATCCAGCTCTTGAAAGCACAACAAACTGAGCCTTCTCCAAACACAGCAGCATTACGGCTCCTCTGGGCAGAGAAACCACAAGGCAAACATTCGTATCAGCAAAGTAAATTGAAAGAGTCATATATCTGGTATATATATCAGCCTTATATCAGTTATCGGTTAACAAAGAGGAAATGAAAACGGATGAAACAAATGAAATCAGTGGTGAAATAGCAAGAAGTTATGCCATTCATCCCGCACACACCTGCTTCCTTAAGCTTGTGCATAAAAGGACAGATGACAACAGTTGTAAGTGCACACCTCTCTTACACACATGGAAAACACGCACACACACACGCACCGTCTCTCCACTTTTCTCTCGAACACACAGATGAAAGAAGAAAAACACACTTATTACCTACTGAAAAAAGGCTCTTAAGTATTGATTATTTCTGAGAATCTAATTTATCTCATTCGCCCATTTTTTCCTCACAATGGGCTGAGGATTAGCCGAAAACTATTAGTACTGTGCAGGTTTTTCTTGTAGAAGAAGAGAGAAGGAGCCGTACAGCTGCCATAGAATGACTTAATATGTGAAAGGCACTTAATATTGTCTGTTTTGGCTTAGACTTCTTATCCAGAAAACAAGAGGGTAACTTTAATCATCACAAATTAAGCACCCAGCCCCCCACCAGACAGTAATTTCCATTTGTTATGTCGAGCATTAGAAAAGTAATTCAAAGGACAGATAACTAATTATCGCACAGAAAAATAGCTACGCAGATGACAGGAAAGGCCCAAGGGGGGTCGGAAGGAGACCAAAGTTAAACAACCAACACAGGAGACAAGCTGTGTCTTCACTAATGCACTCGCACATACAGGATGCAGTCATTTTATTTCTGCTACTAATCTCACACCAGGTGGTTTATCGTACAGAGAGAGAGAGAGAAACGAGCCACGAGGCGAAGACAGGTGTTCAACATCTGTGCGCCTGTACCTTCGAGGTGCAGGGTGGGGGCTGTGCAGCTTCAATTATCATACACCCTCATCCTCTTGCAATATATACACCACTCAGTCTCTCCTCTTGTCCCAGGCCTGCTCCTACAGTCTCCCCTACGGGGGCCTCTGGCCTGCTCGCCCCGCGGGGAGCACTGCTGAGATTACATAATGAGTTTTTTTTAAATTTAAACCCCTGACACACTTTTCTTGTCTGATCACAGACTGGGGTCTACTGTCCTGCTTCAGAGGCCAGCGTTACCCTCTCTTCTGCCCCAGCCTCAAATCCTCATCCAAACAGAAACAGCCAACTGGAGGGCGCCATCTGGCTCACCACAGCCTTAAATAGAGCATGTACATTAAATATATAAATAGAGCCTTTATATACAATAAATGTATAAAAAGAGCATATACATTAAATATATAAATAGGCCATATGCATTAAATATATAAATAGGCCATATGCATTAAATATATAAATAGACCATATGCATTAAATATATAAATGGAGCCGGTACAGCATGCATATATTGCAGACTATTGCAGTCAGTCTAGTTTGCCATTTTATTTATTGCATCTTTTATGCTGACCAATGCTGAAGAGCTCTTAAAGGTTTTTCATTGTTCTATCTATCTATCCATCTATCCATCCATCCATCCATCTATCTATCTATCTATCTATCTATCTACCTACCTATCCATCTATCTATCTATCTAAATTGAATGTATACAGAGCATGGATGCATTAGAGCTTTGTTCAGCTCATTATTTTGTTTTAACTACTCAACTGATTTGTGACTAGATTTCTTTCTGTTGGATGTGGAACTAGCCAAAGATGTTGGTTAATATGTTAAGCATACCAATTTTATAAAATATATCAGAGTTGTATTACAGCTATATCTGAATAATAATATAATCTGAGTTTAAGGTTTTCAAATGTTTTCAAGTATTCTGGTTTCATTTCTCTTTTTAATTAAATAAAATAACAATTGATTTACAGTGTATCACTGCATCAGTTAACAATTTGTACATACAGTAGTTTTTACTTTTAAAGCATGATTATTCTGAATTAGTTTCTTCTCTAATTCAATAACCATACAATGGAAAGCATAACCTTTACTGCATATTCTGTGACCATTTTGCTGCCAAATATATGGCATCCATGTGTATGAACTGACAAGTTTCAAAGCACTAAACTTAGTGATAAACAAACACCAACTCCGCTGTTGGTGTTGGATGTAATGCTCACATAGATATTTGTCTTTATGCCTGTGTCTTACAGACTGCTGTGGAATACCACTTTGTTTTTAAAAGGTGGAACACTATTGTGTCATCTGAGGGGAGACATCAGTCTGACATCTCTGTGTGCGCACACTCACACCTGCTGCAGCTTCCTGCAGGAACAAGGTGCAGAGGCAGGCAACAGGTTCTTTTATGCTCAGCAAAGGTTGTTTTCCCTGACATGTTGATGGTTAGTTAAACTGGGTGGTGGCTGCTTTTAGGAAGCAGGATCAGAAACATCCTCTTCCATATCTGCTCTGTATAACCACTAGCTTGGGTCAACTATCTGGCAAATGAAACTACTGATCTAATGTGCACCAATAACAATAAACCCCCTCGGGGCTCATTACAACAGCTGTGGGTTTAATACAGCCGATTTTATTTTTCTTTCGAAGCAGTCTTTCATTTTATTGACAGGAGTCAGTGAGATGCCAATTACATCATGAAAGATTATGTTTTCCACTCTGAAAGTGGCTGTTACAAAAGTGCTTCATCTCCTAAAGAGCTAATTGCAGCCTAGGTGGGAACTCTCTGTAAAGCTGCCATTATTACAGGGCAGGGGACATCATTGTTGTGTTACACACTTCCTGTGTTTCCAGGGCACACTCACTGCACGTGGGAATATTTTAGGACCCTAATAAAGTCTGCAGCTCAGGGAGATGAGCCTGCACACTCCCTGAAAGCTATGTACCAGGCATATACCCTCATAGCATGGCTTTCAAATGTTCATTGATTAAAAATGCACATCAAAGTCCTACATGAAAGGCATATGCCCGCACAACCATTTTGTTTTTGTTTTACTTTTTCAGCATCCCTCTATGCCAGTCTGGCCCAGCACGCCGGGGTACAAAGAACAGCATTGTGGGGGTTACACAGCAGCTGCACTGGACAGTGGCTGACTTCACTGGCAATAGCCAACACCCCAACAAAGGCCACTGTGAATCCCCGTCCACATGAGTGAATAAATAAACCGCTCTCATGCATCTTTCAACTAGAAGCATCCGCAAAAGCGCTTTTATCACAACAATCAAACTATGAGTGTTACTCATTATATGGGTGGTGCACATACAGTTTGTAAAATAAGTTTATATTTTACTTTTCCATTCTCGTGACATTGTTACAGCTCAGAAAAGTTGATTTCCAGTTTCTCAGTATATCACATACATATGATAAGATCCAAAAATGCTTAACAAGCACATTGAACTTAGCTGAGATTCAGTGCCAACAAATGCTCGGCAATAAACATCACAATTTTGTTAAGCTGTTTATTCAAATGGCATTTTGTTTTCATTGGACAATGTCCAGTAGAGAGCAAAAGGAAACACGGGGATACTGTTGAGACAGAGTTTGGAACTGAATTGATTCCCCCTAAAACCTCCACCAGGATGCCAGCAAAAGCTGGGCACTGTAGTTTTTAGCAAAACATTACTCAAACAGGAGTAAAAAAAAAATTGTCTAATTTAAACTGGAGATTTGGTGCAGGAGTAACTCTTTATTGCAGTAGCACATCAGTATTTGGGACAAACTGAAAATAAACTACAGTTCCCATAAGAAATGTTCTAATACCAGCATCAGAAATTCCTCCGAAACTGCCGGAAATGCTTGGTAGGGCATTGGTGAGTATGCAAATCTATGTAATGGTCTGATACAACATCTTTAAAGAAATCACTTCTTCTTCACCACTGCAAATCAGCAGTTGTGCTGTACTGTCACTAGCGAGTGCTGTTTTTACAGCGGCGAAGAATGCATAGCGTTAGCCAGAGCTAGCTAAAACATCAGCAATTAAAGACTTAAGTTTTGAGGGGTTACAACAATTGCAACATCACACAAATTGTTGTTTATTTCTACATTTATTTATTTGTGTTCTTTTTCAGTTATGACTGTCAAATTAGATAATAAAAGAAGTTCTATACTATTCATTCATTACATGTATTTGTTTTTCACAGGGTTTAACCTGAGCCAGGTCGTACAACAACGATAGCAATCATCATTTCCATACAGGGTTAGCTTACAGCTGTTTAAATATATAATTCCAGGTATGGTATAAGAACATCTCAAGTTACCATTTTTATCATAATTAAGGTAAAACCATAGAGGTTTTTGGACAAGCATAGAGGTTTGTGGATAAGTTTAATGTAAATGTTTAATGTAATGTAATGTAAAAGAGGAATAAGCTTTATCAGGTTTAGGCTACTCAGGCGATAGTTGTTTGATTCACAAGATTTATTTACAGAAAATAACAGATTATCTAAAACCATAAATTTAAGTGATGCACAACTCTCAAATTTTAACTCACAGTTCCAATTAAAACCCCCTTACAGAATATTTAACCTCTTGCACTGACGTCTGCACTCGGGTCATATACTCTCAAGTCCTAGATAACAGTGTTTACTCCAAACTTTGTAATTAACTTGGTATCATTCCTCAGTAACAATCTCACCAATCTTATCTTCTACAAAAACAAGTAATTCTAGGAAGGCTAAGATAAAATGGGTATTTTTTTGTCTCTCTGACTCACTTCTTGGGTTTTGTGTGTTGACCCTGTATGAAGTCGGGGCCCTCCAGAGCACAGGTCTCATAACTTTTGTTTTTTTTAAGCATATGGCACAAGCTAGAGGGAGTCGCGTGACGCAGGGGATAGAGGCACGTTGTTTCCGTTCCAGATACAGACACGGAAGGAGGCCATCCCGCAGATGAGAAGAGGGGAAAGAGCAGGTTGTGAAAAACAGCAGGTTTCTCCATTGCTCTGGGGCGAGTCTCTAATGGCTTCCAGACCTGCACTCATACAGTCTCTATGTCTAGACTGCAGCTATAGCACTCTACCCTGGCCTCTCACACACACACACACACACACACACACACACACACACACACACACACACACACACACACACACACACACACACACACACACACACACACACACACACACACACACACACACACACACACACACACACACACACACACACACACACACAAACACTACAGGTGTTTCAGTCTACGAGGCCGACCAAACACACACTGCTGCTTTATTCACTTCCGAGGGATTCAGCCTGAAAGCATCTTAACTCTAATGAGGAGTTTAAAACTGCGACAGCTGTCTTCTTGGTTTTATTTTCAGTTCTACTTTCGGATTGGTTTTGTCTCGCGACTGCATCCTCAGTGTCTCTGAATGCACAAGGAAATCACATCTATCAAAGAAAGACAAACTTTGTAAATCTCCTAATTGGGCATGACAGCACAGTTCGAAGCCAAATGACCCCTCTCGCTCGCAGATAAAACATCCCGTTGTTGTCTCCGGCACGGCTGTGGTTAGCCAAATAAATCTAATAGCCCATCAGTCTCAGTCTGTTAGTCGAAGACTGCTTTCAGAAACTGTTTGCAGGGATCAAACGCTACGCTAACTTATTAGCATACCCTTGAGATTGCTAAAAAAAAGTGAAACCACAGTAGGTTTCTGATCCCTGAGGCAGTTTCGAAGATCTGCACCTGTTGAATATTGTTCAAGTCAAATCAATCTATATACGTCACACATTGATATATAGAGTATCTTCTGCAGATTAACAGAAGCTGTTACTAACTATAGTTTGCATTTATTGTGATGAATATAATCAAAGGCTGTTCAGGATGTTTAAATTTATACACATTTTCAAAATAGTTTCATATCCTAACCTGCCTTTAACACTTCCTGTATAATATCACAAGAGAGAAGCAGCAAGTGCTTGTGTTCCTCTGAATTCACGGACTCGATTGTAAAAAAACAATCCAAAACATGAAGTGAAAAAAACACACCCTTCTAGGGATGCTTTACATTAGAGCCTGACAGATTTCTGGGGGGTTGATACCGATTATATTATATTATATATATTTATATATAATATAATATATTATATGATAGATATTGATATTTTACAGTTTAACCATCAATTTTTATTATAAATGACTTTATAGATATATATATATTATTATATGTAATATATAGGCAATGGTCCGCCGCTCTATCTACTCATTACACTTGATATTTTAATACTTCACTTATTTTTCATATCGTTATTTTATTCTTTGTTATTGTAACGTTGGGGCTAGATGTGGCTCTTCAATTTTCTTTGGTATTAAAAGTCTTATCTGAAAACACAAATAAAAACAAATATAATAATAGATTTTTTTAGTTAACAGGTAAACGTAAATGCATATCTTTTCTGCATTGTTTGTTCTGTATAATAAAAGTTTACATATGGGCATTTATCAGCCAAAGGATATATATCGGTCTGGCTCTACTATCAGATTATATGATGCACATATCCAGACATTTAAATCCACATAAACTGACAAGCCTTTCTCTCCAGGCTTCACTTATCTACCCTGAATGGAGGCCAAACGTTATTCTGTTGTGGAGACAGATGTAGCAGAATCGTACAAACAGTCAGCATCTGGATACAATACACTGGAGCGTTTCAACTCGGAGAGACTTACAGACATCAGGCTCCTCGTCAGAGCCGTCTGGGCAGTCTTTCTCCCGATCGCAGCGCCATCCCTTCGAGATGCACGTCACCCCGTCTTTACACACAAATTGCTTTGGGCTGCAGGTCTTTGGGGCTGAAAAGAGACAAAGACAAAATTTAATTAATGAAAAGATTTCTGGAAAAAGAAAACAGCCCCTTTTGTGTTAGAGATCTTTAGTCCTGAGGTCTCATTAGTAAGCAGGGTCTGTTGTGTTCTGAGTCAATAGTGTCCCTCAATGGCCCTAATTACGTTCTGGAAAGTGGCTACAAGATGGAGAGGAAAGAGATGGATACACAAAAACGAAAACACACACACACACTCATGCAGGGCTGGAAAGGCTTGGCATAAACTTTCTGCACCTAAATATCCAGGTCAGTGTTCCCAGGCCATTTTGCAGTGATGCAATACATCTGGAAGATATAGAAGACCATCTTGTTTAGTGAGCTGCCCCCCTATCGTTCACTTTCCCTTCAATCTAACCTTCCAGAGAGGGAAAAAAAACTGCTCACTCCATCCACAGCCAAATGAGTATTCAAACCCACAAACTCAAGTCCCCTCAGACCCGCACATAAACACACACAAGCAACAAGGCTGAGTCATTCAGGGGAGGCTCTCTGTGAGCACAGTTGGACACAACAACTTACTGCTGAGTGGTGACTAGTTTTACATAACATTTTTCATCAGGAGGAAAAATAATGATGAAAAATGTATAATCTTGGTATGTTCAGAATTTACTTGAGTAGTTTATTGTCCACTTGGTACTTAAGGTTTTACAAAGTCAAGTGGAAATCCCCAAATCCTATTCAGCAGGTATAGAAAAGTAAAGAAAAGTAAGTATGAGTGATAATTAGACATAGACGACACTGTCACTGTTCACAATGTCCTGGTTTCATAAACAATCACTTGGCATTCAATGATATTACATGTTAATCAATACAGAGTAAATTACTGAGGCTTTTTATTCATCATCAGCTGAAGAAGTAATAGCACCATTACATAGGATAGTACTTTCCAGGAGTTTGTGATTATTAATTGTATTTCTTGCGGTTTAACTCAAAGTCAGACTAAGGTTGGGAGGAAGTGTTTTCTGTTCAACTGGGCTCAGTGGCGGATCTCAGATTTTTCTTAATCGGGGGCCATAAAGGTCCCATAATTTACACAAAATGGCCAAATATATGTTCAACATTCATTCACAATTCCTGACTAAGGTTCACATCCAAGTCATTCCTTCAGCTTTGAGTCATACATCATTGGACAGTTGTTCCATATTCCATTGTGTACTTCAAAAAAGCTAAGAAAATAAAAATTATTAACAAATTGTCATATGTATTGTTAGTTTTGTTAGTAAGGGACTATTTTTTTCTAATTGACAGGACAGGGGCACTTCAGGGGCCAGATTTCACCTGGGACCAGTGCCCCCCGGCCCTGCCTCTTTATCCGCCCCTAACTGGGCTACTTAAAATCGAATTTGGACAACTATACTTACTAACTAACGAGCTCGAATCGGTTTTACCAACCCAATTTGAGCAACTCGAGATTTTCACTGCATGAGGTGAAAGGGAAAGGTGCATGCAGATGTTTGTAGTCCTGTTAATCAACCTGATCAATTGTTACAGTGAGTTTTTACAGTACTCGTGACTGGAATGACGAGTCTCACACAGCCAAACCTCCACAGTACTGTGTCATTTTCAGCTAACTCGGAGGTTGCCCTTTTCCGTAGCGAAGGACATATTGAAAATGGTAAGAGGCTGGAAGTTACGAGGGAGAAGAATGCCGTCTGAAATACGAGTCCAATGGCAGCTTAAACCCACAGTCTACCTCCAGTGAGCCTAAAATGCAGTGTAACATGTTGCTCTGTATTTTTACGGCCCAACACAGATTATTACAAAAGCACTTTAGCTCTCAGGCAAGTTATAGAAAAATGGCATCTGGTTAAATAGGGAGGTTAATACAATTGACCTGAACATGAATGTGGACATTACAGTGAAAACCCCAAACTATAACTGGAATTTATAATAAAAGGTATTGTTAATTGTCTGAATATAATATATTAAAGTTATGTTTTTATATCAACTGAGTTCATGTTCTCTCTTTGCCTCACTTTTCTTTTACACAAAATGTCTTTCTATACAAACTCCACTTCCATCACTGTTATTACATTAAATATCAGTGGTTATTGGCAAAAGCTTCACCTCCCTGAATCATTCCACTGACCTCGGCCTTCTGACACATCTGATCATTTCCATTTTTAATGTTATTTTACAAAGTGCCACACGTAGACTGTGTCAAAACCTCTTGTGTACAGTTAGTTTTTTACGGTCAGAATACAAGGCCCCGATTGGAGATTAAGATGTTATTGTAACCTCTAGACCAAGTGGGCATATAACAGGAGGAAGCAATGGGACAGAACAGGGCTGGATGATGGGATGAAGCAGGATAAACAGGATGAGTGTATTTACATTTGAAGCTGGCCTGCAACTCCAGTGGTGAAGGGAATCTTGAAATGGAGCTCAACCTAAATACCATGAATTCAAGCTGACATATTGCTGTGCACTTTCACACATTCTCCACTTATCCTCCTGCAATCGGTGTGTGTGTGTGTGTATACTGTGTGTGTATACTGTGTGTGTGCATAGGGGCATCGTTTTCGCAGGAGTTACAAGCTTTTGAATTATTCATGAAGTGGAACCCGGTTTGTGTTAGAGCGTTTCCTCTTTGCTCTTCATCATTCGTCTTTGGTGCGTGCTCGCATTTATTTGTTTGTTTGTTTGGAGGTATAAACACCAGCCGCAGTCGGCCGCGAGTCTTGGCGCATCTGTCTGTTGTCTCTCGGTTGTTCAGATGCTGACGTGCTCTGACTCAACATGCTGTTAACTCTTCCTCCAATAATGGCTGTGGGAGGAGTGCACATCTGCCTCAGACTCAACTGCAAGATGCTCCTGACAGGAACATATCACATATCAGGGAGCAGGAAGAAGGAGGTCAGGAGGTTAGTGAGCATGCAACAGTAAGGGCTACTGTACCAGCACCACGTCAGCCAGCTAGTAGAGGGAAGCAGAGGGAGTGGAGACAAAGACTGTGCTCAAACCTGTCATTAGAGTCAGTCTCATGTCATCCAATCACAACAAGACTTGTATATATACTGTAAAAAGTATACAGCAGTAAAGAGCATGAATGCATTTATGTTTAACTTTGTGAATACTGTTTTATATTATAGGCATCTCCTTTTGGTCCCTTTTGCACGACCTGTACACCATTTTCCATTGTTTTTTGTCCTTTGTCTGATTTCTACATGGCAAATGAATAAAACTGAATTACAGGACGCACAAACCACAGTGGTGGTCAGGGAGGCAAGTTACAGAGTATGGGTGCATCTCAGCTCCCTTAATTGCCTCCACATTTCTCTGACTTACATCCTTCCCTCACATCTTTTTGTCTGGAGACATGAGCAGAGACATGAGGAAAAGAAGCGAGGAAGGAGGAATGGAGGAAACCCATTTGGAAAGAAATGAGAAACATCCTTCGTTCCTCATTGTCCGGTGGTGACGGCACTACCCCTGGATCACCCTTGAGTCTATTTGCACACATGGACTGTCCAATCAATAAGTTTCTTCTCTGTTGTCGACACCTGCATAACAAAACTGTGTTCTAGAAAGTTTGTTAGTGGACTTTGCAGTTCAGACACAAAATCTATGGTTTTAGAAATGACTTATTCATATTCCGTTGCATGATTTTACAATCCTCCACCAGAGACTGCCCTGTTCTAACTGACATTAATGTAATACTAAAGGTTAAATGAGTGAATGGCAGATCCTGTTTTTAAAAATGATAAAAGACAATAGTGGTTTATGGTAACCAACAATTTACTCAGATTCAATCATTTTAACTAGATCTGAAATATATACAATATCCAAAACTTAAGAGTATTGAATAAAAACATTTTCTCACTTATTTTGCTCTTTAGGCAAACCTAATGTAGCAGCACAACTACTTTTTGGTCAAAGATCTTGAACAGATAAACTTGCCTATAAGAGGTTAGCTTATCACTTTGTTTTGAAATATTGCAGGTGGTTTATTTATCTGGTTTAAAACACAATATCCAGGTTTTTAAAAAGGTCCACGATAACTGCTTGAGCAAAACGTACTTTTGGCTGTGGAGGTCTTTTGTTCTGCTGCAAAGTGCTACTGGTCTCTTACGTAATTGTCTTTTGTTTGTAAAGGAAACGATACAGTGAGAAAGAGGTTGAAAGAAAGAAAGAAAAGGGGGTAAACAGATGGATACGGCACAGGATGACATAACAGAGTAGGAACTAGATGACCTGGAGCAATGAGAACAAATGGAGAGCTGTGTGCGTACGTCAACTCAAAAGGTGGGGCCGGGCCCTCACAGCTGGGTGGAGGCCTGAGGATCTGAGAGCAAACTGAGCTGGGCTGGGACACTGTGATGGGATGGAGGAATGTCGCACATGCTATCAATGAGCTGCCTGTGTGTTTACCCAAGTGGAGGCTGCATGAAAACGCTTTGGGTCATCGCCATTTGTGCCCCGTTGCAAATCCACTGCCCCTCTAGTCCTAGCTCCTGGATGAGCTCAGTCTGGTTGGGAGGACGAGTCGTCTCCTAAGGCAAACACACGCCTCGTCCCCAGCCACAGCCCCATTTCCTCCAACACCCACACCAGGGCTATAAATAAGTTGGACGTCTGCCCTCAAAGATCAACCAGGGCACTACAAAGCTGCAGCAGACACTGAGACTACCGCCACATCACACACCACTCAACAGCAGTGGAGCTGAAGGTGGACTAAAAGTACTGTCAACAGTGGTGCTGAGAGGAGGCCTGTGCAGTATGGAAACCAGTGCAGTATGGAAACCAGTCGGCAAAGCCGTCTGCATAAGGTATCGCACAGAGAGACGTACAGTCTGTGCCTGTTAGGTCTCCTAATCTGTAACTTACAAACTGCCCAGACATAACAAAAGATGCCCATCAGAGACTAGAACTTCCCTTTAGTGATCATATCTGCAAACCATCAGTCAGCCCCGGTATAACAAGACTAAATGTCAACAATCATGCTAGCAGCTGGCACTTTGATGCAATGATGCTTTGAGCTAAAAGCTACTATCAGCATGCTAACATGCTAAAAGGGATTATGCTATCATAGACTGAACATAGAGATGGACGACAAGACAGCTCCTCAAAAGTGAAGCCAAAGCGTGGCCGAAACGATGGCAGCTTTCATATCTGGATTATTTTGGGATGAATATTTAGACAGTGGGTTGAAGTGGAGACGCATCTTTATAGACAGTCTATGATGCTAACTGGTGTTCACCATGTTCACCATCTTAGTTTAGCATGCTAGTATGTTAGCTGGAGCTAATAAAAAACACAAAAGAAAGTTATGGTTTCAGAAAATAAAGTGGATGACAAACCAAAGTATCCCTGTGATGTTGGTGATCTATGAAAAGTCAGAGGGTCACAAATGGTATTACAGTTCATCCTGACGGGGGATAAATGTTTCAGTCTGGACCAAAGTGGTGGACAAATCAACAAACAGACAGACTTTACCTTCTCTTGGTCCAGGTTTTCTAAGCTAGCTGAGCAAAGAAGTCCAGCTGAGTGTGTTTACGCAGAACACATATTACGTGGATATTACATTATTTTCTTTTCCAGTGAGATTTTCCCTTAAATATACTAAACTTAAGTCACTCATAGGCACACCTTGCATGTATCAGCATGACTATTAGAGACCAAGAAGTACGGAGGAGGAGAAATACAACAATAAACATAGTCATACAAATGTATTTTGTGTATGCACACATGAAAGGAGCTTCTTTCCTCTACTACACACAGACCGAGAAAACTTCCTCCGGCTACGTCCGCTCTGATCTGAGGAGGTGCATCCTCTCCAGCTTCTGCAGCATTGTAACCGCTGCTGATTCATCCAGAGCTATTGAGACAAAGTTGGCAGGCCCACACAACAGCAACAGGTGGGTGTGTTGGCTGAAGTAAGTGCACAGTGAATTATGCAAAATGCTCAGAGAGACTATTGCAATGTCTGCTGGGGAAACAAAAGAAACATCGTGTTTAGTCTACTGAAGATTGCATGTACTCGCACTCATAAAACACACCATCAGTTTCTCAAGGGGAGACGATGGTCCTGCTATCACACATGTGCTTCGCTGCTGGAAGTGACAACGGTTCATTATGTTTTCAAATTTTCCGAAGAGGGAGGTTTATATGAGGACAAGATAAAATTGTATAGAATTAAACTTGACATTGACACAAACCTTGATACACACTATCTTAACTGAGAGCCACAGACAGGGATACTAATGAAACACAACCAGTTCAACTGACTCGACTAGCAGAACATCAATGATAAACACGTCAAGGCGTTTATGAAAAATCTAAAGCGAGAAATACATTTTTATATTAGGAATATTTTCCTATCATCAGCCTCTTAGATTTAGACGACACGAGACCGAGCAAGTAATGAGACATCAAATAGCCACAAAAGCTAAAAGGGAAATGGGAAGACATATTAGCAAGACAGGGCAGTAAAGAAGAAAGAGAGAGGGGCAGGGGTCAATTCTCCTGACCTCTACACTTAAATTGGGGGGGGGGGGCTAAAAATGAGGAGAGAGTCTTCATCGGCTGGGCTGGCTGTGGTCTGCCACCTCCTCATCCTCCTCCACAGCAGGATTTTGTAATGGAAGAGAGTGAGAGGAGAGAAGAAGGAGGGGGAGGGGGAGTTTTCCAATTTGTCATATTAAAAAAAACTGAGAAAAAACATCCCCAGCTGTGCCTCTTTTAAATAAATCTTTCTGGCAGAGTTTGAAGGAGCTGTTGAAATGTATCCACCAGTGAATGAGAGGTGATATAAGAAAACAAAGATTCAAACAGAATCTTGACATATTCACAGAGACATGACAAAACATATTCATGTTTTCATCATACTTGTCTACAGTGAATGAAGGTCAGAGGGTGTTTCTGTCCCTACAGGCGCTCCAGGGTTCACCTTTCTGGACAAATGCGTGAGTCAGTCTTATTTTTAGGAGACATTTTGTCAGTTTCTAAGAAAGCGTCTGCATTTGTAAGTCTGCATAAGTGGGTGTTATGCATAAACTAAATTAACATGAGGAATGTGCTCATGTCTAGAGATTGCTGCCAAGTAAAATGAAACTCCTTCATGCAGGACAACACAGTCTCGCCTGCGCTTGTTTGGATTTCACAGGTCACACTCCACACGAGGCTCTGCGGTATTGAGAGGGAGAACCTCCAAAGCAGGGCAGAGTAATCAGATGTGAACTTAATTAAGAGCTATTTGGATGTCTGGCTGAGATCTCACCAGGTCTCAACCCCGGAGTGGTAATCAACCATGACTGCTATTTGTACAAGACTCAGTGTTGTAGAGCTCGGAGAGGGGAGGCTATGACCTCCTTCACTTCCAAATAAAAAAATCAATCGAAATTCAGCCGCTGAGGGGGATGAAGCAAGAAAAAAAAACAAAGCAAGAAAAAAAAAAAAAACACAAGGTGTGATCCACTATTATTAAGTTAGTCAGTTTAGACAAATCCCTCTGCCACACCACCACCAGAGCGCACGCTGTACATAGCTGCACAGGGAGGAAAATGACAATTAAGCCTTCTTAGCATGCTGCTGAGGGAAACGTATTAAAGAAGATTATATGAAATTCTTCAGTGCCTTTTCATAAGACCAGTACAAGTTCCAAGTCTCAGTGTGACGCACGGGTTCAATGAAACCAGAATAGAATCGCTAGAATAGTTTTTCATGTTTACCAACCATGAGCTGAAGCAACCGTAGCACCTTTAACTGCAATTGGCGCCTAAAGATAAGACAAAATTATTGATTTTGTGATGTTGAACAAGACGTTTGATAAATGACGCCGTAAATCCAGATCACTGATTTTGTACATAATGTTTAGACTGTAACTCTGAATCTGACGTTTTCTGCCATTAAAGATATGTTGCACAACATTTTTCAAATAAGTCTCAGAGACAGTTCAGGGTACTTTCAGTTAAATTTGATGAATTGCCATTTAGGAAAATAGGCCTATTCACTTTCTGGTAGAAAGGAAGATGAGAGGATCAATACCATTGTCTGTTGAACATAAGGAAGGTTGAATACAGGCACAAAGACAAAGGGAAACAGCGAGCCTGGCTCTTTATTTCTACAGTTCACAAAACCTGCAAGCTTGCCAATTACCACCTTTTACCAATTTTATTTAATATGTACAAAAAATGTAGTGTGAAACCAAACAATTTTTTTGGGGGGTCGGATCCTCTCATCCGACTCTGCCAGACAGAAAAAAAGCACATACCCCCAAATCATCAGTTCAGCTAATTTAACATCCAGGTAAACATCCACACAATCTCTATTCTACAAATTATGACAAATAATGTTGATGACTAGTACATTTAGTTTTAGTGTGTGTAGGCTAATAATAGTGAAAGTTCTCTTCCCAGAACTACACAATACGCATTAAGCTGCCTACACACATTGTGGGGAATCCTCCACACTAAATGCCTGAAAATGATTCATACGGGTTATATGAATGTGATATCACCTGTAAATGTTTGTCAAGTACTGGCCCACAAACATCTCTCATTTGAGTTGTTTTTGCTCAGGCTGAAGGCAGAAATAGGGACTTTGGGTCCACTAAAGGCCATGCGAGGAGACTTTTGCTCCGGAGTGAAGGGAGAATGCCTGCTTGAGGGATTAGTGTTACAGCTAGGGCTTATGTTAAGGTTAGGGTTGGGTACTTTGTGTAAAGGATTATAAGTTTGCAAATAAATCTACACCAACGTCCTTGCATGAATAATGACCCTGGTTTCAAAGTCTGAAAACAGCCAAGATGAATTTGCGGGGACTAGGAGAGTGGAATTGTGAAGGTTATATACAGTACATACTGTACTTTATCAGGAAGTACTGCCGGGAAGAATGAGGTCTGTTTGTTTGCTTCAATTTTCTACAGGGAATTGATTCCAAATGAAACCACAATGGGTGCAAATCTCCTCCATAACACTTTTGTCCCTGAAAAAACTAAAAGGATGTCAGCTTAAAAAAAACTTGGATGTCAATGAATGTCTCTGCTGGGTGGACTGATGCTGAAAATAAACAATATTTTATATGATGGAGCAACAAAGATTGGAAACAATCTTAGAATTTAGACTAGCTAGAATTTGGACTCAACAATGTTTGCAACAGGCGAATGATGTTTGGGCTTAATCCAGTACATTACTCATCTGAATAGATTCATGGAAATGGATTCAATCATACGCAGCAACAATAGGTCACACGGCCTCCATTGTGCAACACGTAATAGCAACCTGACAAATGAGGGTCACAACTTGCTTTCTGCACAACAGTCCTTTCACGCTGACACAGTGTGACACAGAGTTTAAATCCTGTTTGTTGTCGGTGTGACGACCAGACCCTGACACTGCCTTGCTTCAGCCTGGCTTCAGCATGAAGGAGTGAACATGGATCCCTGTTACTTAAATCCAGAACAGAGTTAGGTTTATTATCTAAATTAAAGAAATGCAATAAAGTTGCACAACCTTTGAATATAGCAGTGCTGTGTAGAGATCTGAAGCTGCTAACTCGAGCCCTGTGTAAACGTGGCAGTGCAGGTTTATAATTATGACTATTGGGTTGGTATGAATGCTCAAACAGGCTGAATGAGAGCATATTGTCCTGTGTGTCATCCAGAGGGTTTGGCCCCGTTCAGACCTGGTATTAACATCAGTCTTAGGCGATCCTACTAACTAAAGTGTGGACACCCGACCCAAACCCATCTGGACCTGGCTGGGTTCGGACAAACTGCAATTCGGGTTCAGTCGTGCTGGCTGCACTATCTACTTCACTTTTATGCTCCACATGCATGCAACGGGGGGAAAACATCAGGCTCCGTCAAGTTTGGACAGAAAATTAACTCTAGTGTGAAGATTCATTAAAGATCTGACCACTTGGACCACATGAGGAGGCGATCTGGGACGCATGTGGCCCCATTCCTTAAGCAGTGTGAACACAGAAGCGACCGGGGGACCCGCTCCTCAGATGACATCCTCTGACCTGCTACAGTTTCATAAGGAACTGTAAATATCTTTACACTTCTCAGTGTTTCTCATACATTGATTTGTTTGTAGCCAACCCCACAATATCAACATTGACTGCCACATATTGATTTTCTTTTTAAACTATTTCAAATGAGTATCTTGTATGATATTAGAGCTGCACACAAAGCATTGATTTACTGGCCACCCACTGTCCCTGCTCTCTCTCTATCCCTCTCACAATGATCAGTGCGCGCGTGCGCACACACACACACACACACACACACACACACACACACACACACACACACACACACACACACACACACACACACACACACACACACACACACACACACACACACACACACACACACACACACACACACACACACACACACACACACACACGACCTGTATGCAAAGTCAGACTGGCTAATAACATCATTTGGCCTTAATGATAAGTAGTGGCGTACGTGTGTGTTCCCATAAAGAGCAGGGACGTGAGATTGGATCACAAGTGGTCACATGTGGAGACACATTCTAATGCCAGGTGTGAAGTGATGCACTTAGAGTTGTCCACTTGGGATGGGATCACAGAAGATGGATGTCAGTACCAGGTCTGAGCGAGGCACCATCCTCCTCCTCAGCTCTGATCCCCCGACCACCATGGCCAGTGCATGGTGAAGGACTGCTGTTCTAAGTAGCAGCTTCAACACTCGTGTAGTTTCATAAGAGACATAAAGTGCAGCTTACTTTCTCTTTCTCGCACACACCCTTACTCATACAAACACAAATTTATCAGCTGCATTATCTGGGGAGTACGATGTCTTAAATAGATAATTCCCAGACTGATAATAGTAGTTGCTGCTGTAAAAGTGAAATGCTGGCTGTTTCCTCTGTGAACGATATATCAAAGGAAATATACAGATTCACGATTCAAGTTTTATTCACATTTAGATAGATAGAGCTATGATAATAAAACCAAAGTAATGGATTTCTTCACACTTCCATATTTCTAACCAAAGCAGCTACTCTGGACAGATTTAAAGCTGCTATGACCTTTATTTTAATATTGACAATGGATCACGTGTCTTGTATGTGAAGAGGTCAATCAAACCGAGGAACCCACAGAGAACGATCACATGAGTCTGCAGCCTTACAATGACTTACAGCTCATTGTTTCACTTTCTGCCACACAAATTTACTGTTGTGGTTCATTCTCACCTCTCCGACAGGGATTTTTCTTAAAACTTTACATACACACTGTGCTAAATTCTTCAGGTGGCCATTAATATCACTCAAAATGAATACGAATGTCACTCTGCATCTGCTGAATGTGTAAATAGACAACTGTTAGTCAATTTACACTGCAGCTAATTTTCAATGTATAGCCCAATATAAGTAGTAGATAGTATATAGGCAATTTCATACCCAGATAACAATGCATCTCATGAAATAGCACATTTTCTGTCAAATCTGTGAAAGAAAAATCAATGAATAATTGACCCAATAAAAATTACCTATTTATTATCACATTTTGAAAAATATTTGACAAATAAAGAGATACTTCTATTAAATATTTTTTCTCCTTTTATGTTGAACAGAACCTCTGTGCAATTCTTCAATAAAGCATCATATATACAAAGCACATAGAAATATAGTTACAAATGGTAAAAATATATTGGCCTACAGTATGAAAATGGATGAAAATCTAAACAAAACATATACTGTAAAACTCTAACGGCAAAAGACGCTCCATCTGTCAGTTTCTCTGAATTACCCCTTTAGTACGAATACCCTGCCTGCATCTGTTCCATGTGGAGGAACAAAGTGTTGTTGACGAGACAACGACATAAACAACAGAGCATAATATGACCCAATAGATGTGTTTCTATCGTCACACATTGTAAATCACCTTTATGTGACTTTTAGTAAGAATTCAATCAATCGGGTGAGCTGTCTGCATCTTATCACCACTTTCCAAACACTGCTCACTCATCCATATCTTCAAACTCAACTGTCTGCTCTCTCTTACCCATCATTGCTCTCATTCCAAAGATTGTGCATGGCTCTGTTTTCAAAACATTTGTTACTAGGCACCACTGTGTAAAAAAAAAAAGGAGTGGAAATTGGCTTTCCCCCTCCATGAGTAATGTTAAACCTTTGGTCATCATGCAGGAAGGATTTCTGTCACTTTGACCCACGAAAATAAATAACAAGTTAATAAGACAGAATTTCCAGCCAAGGCAGCCTCCACCTCAGCATTTGGTCTAAGCTACAAATCAAAGACTCGTGGCAGAGAGGGCTTAGCATTTTTATATGCTTACCTTCAGACAGTGTTATAAGTTACTGGCTAATGTATTGTGAATATTTATGAGTGTGTTCATGATTCCCTCTGAAGGTTTCTGCTCATATTCTTTCTGAGGGCCTCCTGAGACTGTTCAATCCTCCCTCCCTTAAATAGCCCCATCTAGATAGCGTATCTCCATCAATGTGCCACAACACCAAAGTGGGTCAGGGGCTGTTCTGACAAGCTCGCTCACATAGACATAAGTGCACTTTGGCTAAAATAGATGTCAGCTTTTAAAAGACTTCTACCGTGTTTTCAGGCAATTATGAAAAAAGTCTCTTATCTCAGCATTGTTAATGTCTCTTGAAGATTCAAGATAGAGTGGAGAAGTGGAGTTAGGAAAAGTTTTTTCCTAACACAATTATTTGCCCTCTTCCTGAGAGTTAGACGAGAACACTGATACCACTCTCGTACCTGTCCATTCAATATGAAGCTGGTGGGCATGTTGATGACGTTTCTAACATGCAACTGATGTGAAACTGGAACAATGCAATTATTTCCAGATAAAAGAAGCAGCAGGTTGTGTTATAGGTTGTGACCTGCCTCTATCTGCCTCTCCTGTATGCTCTACCCAGGCAGAACCCCTGCCTGAATGTTCAAGACATTTCCTATTGTTGTACGTACATCTGACAATCTCCTGCTGTTTTCTTTATTTGTGAAAATACAAACTCCGGAAAATTTCTGGACCCAGTTTTCTGGACATTTTAAGGAGTTCATGTCTGAAAGTGTAGCAAATAACGGTATTGTACAAACAGAATATTTCTTTGAAGCTTAAAAGACTTTCTTTTTTGTTTAAAAAAGAAATATGGGGAGCAGTTTATGTTGTTGTAAGGTTTTCCAGAAAAAGGAAATTATGTTTAACCTTAGTGTCTCACTGTGACCATGGACTAATATTTCACATCGGGTATGTGGATGCTGCACTGTCAGTCGTGTTATCTAAAGTTACACTTTGTGAGTACAGAATTTCATTATTAATGCTCAACAACATCCATCATCAAGTTGTCTTTACTCTAGAAAAGCTGTTGACAAAAGTTACTGGATGTTTTTTTTCTGCTCAGTGAGGTGGCCATGTCTGGTTTCAGTCATTTCAGGTATTTAAGCAGCCAGCAACTAAAGAACTGCTCTCAAACCACATATTTATAGCGGAGTTAAATATACTCTTCATCTGCTATTGACATTAACTGTTTTCCTACATGTTGCTTGGGGGACATAAGGTCAGCAGCAGACCAGGACCTAACAAATGTACTTTGTTTTCCACATTGCCCTCAGCTGTAAAATAAAGACACAGTGGTGACCTTTTGGCCATTGTGATGTTGGTATCACCACAAAAAGAGCCATACTGCTGGGCCAGTTCTAAGACCTCACCACCAAATGTTCCAGCACAGACGACCACGTGGGAAAACTGTCAGGAGGAGAGAATGACTGGATGGTGACTTAATTAACAAAGAAGGAGCCTGTGCTGCTCTCAGTAAGAAGGATGTGGTTTCAATGAAGAAGTTAAAAGTTTAAGGGAGGAAGCATAAGAGAACATAAAATGCAGAAGTAGGTATTTGAGGTACAGAAGGCTGACTTAAAAATAAATAAGTAGATCCCTGCACAAAAATATAGAAATGATTTTTGTTGAAATGCTTCCAGCTGCCTATACTGACCAGATCTCAAGCCCACGTCTCCATTTCTTTTTTCTATGGAAGGTGTTTGCTCCAGCCTGAGGTAAAATCACCATTTCCGAGGACTTGTGATCTTTTTTTCAATGACATCACTTTTATGGAGTGAAACAATGCAAGTACTTTCATTAGGGCCTTTTCCACCAGTCCCCCAATTAGCAGCACTTTCTGAACTATTTGAGACTGTTCGTGGAGGTACCCTCCGGGAAACAAAGCAGCAGTTTAGACCCAATTAAACTTGGGGGTTTGTTAGTGGCCCGGGGACAGGCTACAGCACAGACACAGTGAGAGAAAATCTTTAGAGGTCTAGAAACTGGAAAAAGAAGTTGAAGGCAAGTTGGAAAACAACTTTACTAGTAGCACATGTGGTTCAAAGGGCTCGGAAAAAAATCAAAGGGGATAAGAGGTTAAAAGAAATTAAGCTCTTATATATAGCTTCCTACAAAATGCAACAAATTACATATTGACCAATGTCTGTTAAGGCTGGCATCAAGGTTGGTTTGTAAGTTACAAGCACCCTGTAAAAGTTATCTAGTAGATATCACATTCAGTATAACTGACGAATGTGTGGCCCATTATAAAATAATTGTCAGGATATTTCCCTTAGAGGCTCTGTCATGTACTAAAAAAATCATATTGCGATGATTTTAACAGATGTTGCAATGAGTTGCAATTTTAGAGGGAATGGTCATTTTTGCAGTTTATCTTAAATAAAATAGTGTGAACTAGAATTGCACTCAGTAGAACACATTCCTCTGCCAAGGCCCAACAACCCCCCCCCCTTAAATTGAAACAAGCCTCATAGCTAAGACCACATCACGTTTCTCAGCTACACATCGGTGGTAGTACGGGAGGTTTCAAGCTCTATTTGTTACTGCAAAGCAGCTGAAGAAAGGAGAGACCCCAATTAAACCACATTTAAATCCACTAAATCCAGATTTTTATTTGGATCCACATGAAATTACCGACACCAAGTAACTAAATATATTTGAATTTTTTCATCAAGACTCACAAATAATTCTGTTAGAAATCAGTAAAAGAAAGTAATCCTGTTAACTAGCAAACAAATAAACAAAGGCAGATGAAACCATAACCTCCTTGGCAGAGGTAAAAATGATGGTAACGTGATTTTTGTTGGGGTCTGTGCCTAACAAGCGTTTTCCCTTACAGCTGAAGAATATGATTTTTACTTTTTTACTCTTTAAAACTTAATTCTTCATTTACAAAAGGCGGGCTATGTAATGATACCTTTTACCTTCATCAAAAAACTGCAGCTCCTGCAATGTGAATATCTTCACCATGTGGCAAAACATACAGCACAGTACATGTTTTAGTAAGGTTGAACTGTGGTGGTCTCCTCTGGTACACAGCCCAAAGCTGACACATCAAATCAAGGCACAAAGTAAGGAAGTAAGGAAATTTTCACTAAAACAATACCAGCACATCGAGGCAGGGACTGTTTGTTTTGGAGGCTGGGTTTCTCGGCTGTGGACCGATGAGGAGGGAGGGACTGCAGGTAAGTACGGGCTCTGTGAGTCTATCAGTAAGGTGGTAATTTATGTGGATTCTGCTTCCCTAAGAAGCTCACAGCTCTGGATTGCCAAGTGCAATGAGTTGACTTCAAAGGCAGGGGGAAGCATTTATGGCTCGACTATGAATCTCACCAAGTGTGGCTCGTGGTTTTAATCAGTCGTGCGCGTTAAGTCCCACCGATTTTAATGAAATGTCAAATTTAGAAACCAGATTAGCTTTACGGCAAATAGTGCACCTTCTCAGTAAACGTCATCTTAGAATTCTTCTGAGAAGCTTATGGACTCAGTCACAGGTCAGACATTCCCTGGATGAATGTGAAGCATTATATCTTTGAAAAAAAATAAACCCACATTCTCTTCTTTTTCGCCTGCAACAAATGTAAGAAATTTGACCCTTTTTTCCTTTCTTACCAAACAGCGGAGTGTGTGAGTGGCACTGTGAGGCTTAATAGTTTCCAGAAGTTGTTCCAGCTAGGCTCTGAAGGTGTGTGTTAGTAGGGGGAGCTGTTTCTGAACCGTTTTCATCTGCCTGCCTGCAAATCACAATATGACTGCTGCTGGGAGCGAAGGCGATCTATAGCCGGTACAGTCCAGGAGACAAAGTCAACAAGCATACTGAAACTTATATATAAATATATATATATATATATATATAACCACATGTGTGAACAGTAAGAAAGCAAATTCAGTTTCCTTTCATGAAAAACACTGACTCTAAAATCTTCATTGCAGATAAACCAGGTAGGATGAACACAACGTTTTCTAACTTCGGTTCATTAAAACCTCTGCACACAGCGTTCAGCAGACAAACAGTATCTTGTAGAACTGTTTGAGGAAGGCTGACTAATGGCACGGAATAATTCTAAAGTAGCTCGAGAGCAAGAACACAGGCCAAGGAACAGACAAGTTTAAAACAGGCACTGCACTGATTCAAAGCAATGACACACACTGCTACAATATATGGCCGTGTTGACGGCAGCACTAAACATCTGAGCTCAGAGATGAGGAAAACTAACTGTAATGGGTCCATGGATTATCCACAGCGTAAATCTAAACTGCTGCACAGAAATAAGACATAAAAGCCACAGATCAAACCCACTGGAGCCGGGGAAAGATGACAGTGTTTGTTTGCCACACAGTAAAAAAAAACTGTTGAACCAGACTCAACAGTTCTATCACAGCTGCACATCAGACATTTGTCCTCCTCTCTGTCACTGAAGAAATTAAAAACTATCCTGTGTGTGTGTGTGTGTGTGTGTGTGTGTGTGTGTGTGTGTGTGTGTGTGTGTGTGTGTGTGTGTGTGTGTGTGTGTGTGTGTGTGTGTGTGTGTGAGTGCTGCCTCCACATTTAAACCAACGTATCGACCTGGAAACAAGTGGTTTGAGGGGGGGGCACTAAGGCCTGTGCTGCCTCTAAATCGCTGAATGTCGGTGTAAATGTGTGAGAGAGAGTGAATCGAGAAGAGAAAATGTGCGATCACTGCTGTGACATTGCACATTTTTCACATGTGGCACCGGGAGACAGAAACAAAAGAGCGCTTTAATTGCCTCGGTGTCATCCCTCCACGTTGCTGCGCTCGTTCCTCCTGATCTTATTCTCACCGCGCAGCGCAGCGCAGCCACACGAACACAATGAAAGCCCTGCTGCGAGCATTCTGCACGGACACACTCTTGTGGGGCTTCTACGCGTTTTTTTACGCAACACTCGGGTTTTCCTCTGCTTACCATCAAGAGCCCCCGCCGGAGTGGTTACTTCCAAACTGTGCAACAATCCCAAGAAGAGCAATCCCGCTGCCAGCATGTTGGCCGTGGTGCGCAACGCCGAATCTTATCCTGAAAGAAAATGTGTCATCAATCGCCTCCTTGGTGCTTGTCAGGCTGGAGGTTGCAGACGGGCGACGACGTGGAAAACCGTGCCCGGGCGGTGATGCTCCTCACTGGGGATCCGCTCTCTGCGTGCGCACCGCGGCTGCCGCTGTCTGCCCGCACTCGGAGGGTGATTTCTGCAGACTGTCAAGTAGAGAGAAGGGGGCTTCTTCTCCCCCGAGCCCCGCGGTGCTTCTTAGGGTCTCCCTGGGTGCATTGACAGCCCTGTCACCCACACACACTCACACACACAAAGGCTAGCGGGCTGAAGTGAGCATCAAGCTAGCCCGGCTCGCAGTCGAGATGAAGACGGAGAGCTGACCCGCCTCTGCTCATGCAGTTGCCCCGTATTTTGTGTCTCCCCGGCCCCCGGTGAGGAAGAAGCCCGCAGGAGGAACTGAAGGAGTGGATGAAACGAGCTGCTCTGCTGCCCGACACCTCCTCTGCTGCTGCTGCTGCTGCTGCTGCTGGCCGCAGATTGAGCCTGGAGCCCCGAGCCCAGTCACTCACTCACTCCGTCAGTCAGCGGTGACGTCGCAGCAGCGGCGGCTCGGCTGGCCCTCCCCTCTCCCCTCTCCCCAACACCCGACCTGCATCCATTCACCCCTCCATCAATACACCCCTTCATCCATCCATCCATCCATTCACCCCTCCATCCATCCATCCATCCATTCACCCCTCCATCCATCCATTCACCCCTCCAGCCATCCATCCATCCATTCACCCCTCCATCAATACACTCATCCATCCATCCATCCATCCATTCACCCCTTCATCCATCCATTCCCCCTCCAGCCATCCATCCATCCATTCACCCCTCCATCAATACACTCATCCATCCATCCATCCATCCATTCACCCCTCCATCAATACACTCATTCATCCATCCATACACTCATCCATCCATCCACCCCTCCATACATCTATCTATCTATCCATCCATACATCCATCCATAAATCCATACACTCATCCATACATCTATCCATCCCCCCATAATACAATACATATATTTAGAACAACAACAAGAAGAAGAAGAAGAAGAAGAAGAAGAAGAAGAAGAAGAAGAAGAAGAAGAAGAAGAAGAAGAATTAAGAGAAGAAGAACAACAACAACAACAACAACAAGAGGAAGAAGAAGAAGAAGAAGAATTAAGAGATGAAGAAGAAGAAAAAATATTTTTAAGGCCAACCTGGCAAGATTTTTGATGCAATAACTGATGAGACTTGATTATATACCTAATACATTTTTTTTAAACACATATTAATATTAACACACTAAAATATTTTAATCAAAATAAGATCAATATTTATTGCTCCTCAAGAAGACACTCACAATATCACTGGGGTGATACAGATTTACAATGAAATAAAAAATCCTGTGATTAAAAGTAATCTAACAATAACATTTTAAATTAAAAGGTAAATGCTTAATTCAGTAGACATTTTGTGATAGTCGAACCACCTGGCTCCCCATTTACTTTTCCATTTGCCAGTAACATTGTAGGTGATGGTGGATCAGTTTAATGATTTATTAGTTCTTAACACTTGAAGCAGCAACCTGGATTCATCACTCCCACATCAGCTGCTGTCTCCTATAACAAGGATCCTGCAGAATGCTGTCTGTATGTGGGCCTCCTCCCAGAATGAGATGAAATGTCCACAGAGGATTCAACACTGCATCTATCGCAAGATCCCACCCTCAATTTCAGGAGGACCAGTGTCCAGCATGCAAATGAATTTTGAGATAGTGATGACCACTAAAAGTTTCACATTTTGGCATTTGCATTTAGTGACATTTGGAGCAGACCCTGGAATAGCTTTGTCTACCAATTAATTAAGTTTAGCAGAGAAATGTCATCCTCAGAAATATGATCCTGTATGGTGGTGGTGCCTGTGCTATAATGAGGACTGGAAACTGATACATGCTTTTTGCCTTCAGTACCCATGGAATCCCTTCTGATTATAATACTAAAGAATTAATCAATTTGTCACAGTGTATTTTACTTGCCATTAATACATATGGTAAAATATCAACATTAAGACAATTTATAATAAGGACAATTTATTTTGTCCACATTATCCACATATGTTTGTGAGTTAACCTGACCAACCTGCAGGGGTCATCAGTCACACGAACCCTCTGGGGCTTCCCACCAATATACACTGCTAATTGGGGTTTTTAAGATGTATGATCAAGCTTGAGGTGCCACTAAAGAATATTATGGTCGGGCAAATTTCTTTTTGCATCTGCAATATATGAAAAAAAAGCATGGTGAGAATCACAAAACCTTCAAATGTCAGAGTATTCCTCAGATTGTTATTGACCTGAGTGCTGCATCAGACACTTAAGACTACCACACCGTCCTCACCGCCTAAAAAAACAACATAATGTTGACTAATGTTGAATATGTTTCTACTCCTCTATGCTGATGACACCCAGTTATACCTTTAAACTAACAACACGGCTCTGACCTAGCCAATGTCCTTACATTTGAATATTTTTTACTTCATTTAATAACTGTGGATCAATGGGCCATCAATTAAATGTGGGGTAAATGGTTTGATTCCTCACTCCCCTCCCCCACTCAACTGCTCCACAAAATGTAATTTTAAATGGATAAAAGAATCTTCCAAACATGTTTGAGAGTCCAATCTAAGTCCCCTAAAGGGAATCAAAGCAAAAACAATGGATCTTAGGGTCAAAGAGTTGGATTAGGAAACACACAATTCAGCTAAATGATTTTTACTTACAGATGATTTTTTATTGTCTGACACATGTAATCCTACTCTAGTAAATGTGTAAACTAAGACATATAAGGCTACTTCTAAATGAAACCTTGACAAACCTTGACAAACTGTAGTTATCACAATCCTTGGGTACACTTTATCATTTTGACATGTTATATAAAGAGACTGTGTCATAATCAAACCAGCTGTTTGAAAGTAGACTGCTATAAATTATTCTGGAAATGGAGAAAGTGCTTAGTATTTTTTCTTTTGTTGGTTTTTTAATGTTGTTTTTTCTCAAAGTCACATCCCAATTTATGAAACTAAATCATCATCAATACATCATAATGTGTTTTCATAACAAGAAATGTCGTTTATATAAATATAATAATATAAACCCCATCAAAGTAACGGGAGAATAATCAAATCAACATACGGTTACATAAAAAATAAATGCTTCATTACATCTCAAAATTGACATCTCTCTTTTTAGAGAGACACTTAAAATAAACTATTGTCCAATTACACAGGAAATGAGATTTGGGCTGATTTCAAAACAAAACAGAATGTCATAACAAACACAAAAAGGCATTTCTCATTAAAAAAAGACATTTTATTTAATCTCACACTAACCCAGACCCTCTATTCGTTGAACAGTTGAACTGCTCTGAGTATTTCTCTGGTCTCGCCAAGACTCTTCTGCTCTGGGCTTCTGGAGAATAACACGAGTCATTCGAGGCTAAAGTCCAAGGGAAGTCACAAGTTAAAGTCGAGCTGGAAAACATTTCTTCTTCTTCTTTTTAGTTTATTTTCAGATATAAGGACACATATGAGTGTGTAAATTCTCAACCTCCGGAAAAGGACACTGAGTCTCTACATCTCCTCATTCTCCTGGTTAGTTTTCACATTTTCAACAATTTGAATTAGGAAACATGTGGAACAACTCTTGTGAAACCGAAGAATGTCGTGCGTCTCAAGTGGTTTAAGTAAACTGTAATTTTAGTCATATCACTGTTGCATCTTAAATGGTGAAAACAGCACAAATTAAATTTACTTTTACACCGTTCTAAGTAATCCTTTGCATACAACTTTTCTTTCATTTTGCTGTATTATTATAATTAAATATCAGTTTTGATATCGACTCCTTTAAGACTACAGAGCATTACAGTATCATAGCCACCTGGATCTGTCTGCTTTATGCTGTGCATCACTGACACCTAGTGGGTCTACACTGTCAGTATTAAATCCAAAGAACAAAGGATCTTTTGTGTGAAAAGGGAAAAAAGGAAAACAGGCTTTAACATACGGTCAAGACGACTGTTTGGTCTGAAGGGTTCTTCTCTGTCTCACGCGCCTGACTGCGCCTCTTTTAGAGATTATTTTTGACAGTGAGCACAAACACAAAGAGAAAAAAGGATGCTGCACATAATAAGTTGTGTTCAATTACAATAACCAGTCAAATGCTTTACAGAGCCCTCTCGACAAAAGGGAATGCCACTGCCACTTGTCTCTGCAATCTCAGTAATCTTCTATTGATTCCAGGGCCCCACCAGCATTACACTCACATTCTGCTGGAAGCCGGAGGAGAAACTGCTCTTTTGATGAATCTGCATCATTTTGGGAAATGAGCATCAAAGAGGCCACAGCGTCCAACTTTGTTCAGTGTTATTTCAATCAGGATTCCCTGTTTTATTCCCTCCTTTTCTCCTCACCCACTTTTATATGCACTCTGGTGTTTTGGCAAGAGTTGCAGGACTTACTTTAGTGCTTGCAGCATGGCGTACATAGCAACAGTAACACAACACTAATTCTCAAACCTATGAAATGTTGTGTTCCAGGCCAGAATCTCATCATACCAAAAGCTTTTGCGCAAATCCTGACCTAACTAAAACCAGACATGCAGTAGTGAAAAGGCAGAGAGAGACACACGGGATACAAGATGCAGATCCTTTTCACATTCTTAGTAATCATCAGAGACACCCACACCCACACACACACACACACACACACACACACACACACACACCACACACCACAGACAGCACATGTGTGACACACACAGACGTTTTACATAATTCTGTGACATGTTTCCCTAAAGATGTCTGTTTCCCAATTTCTATGATACTTTGTGTTAGTCTAAAAACACAACTGTTTCTTCTTTGGCTATATTCTCAGCCAGGAATCTGACATTTATATCACATCAAGCCTTCATACCTGAAAAAGCAGATATAGTTAGCAGACAGTGAACGAAAGGGATGATGTAAAATAAAGATCAAATAAATGCTCTTTATTTAAAGCGGTGTAAGGACTCCCACAAGGGGTTATGAGATGAATCCCAGGGATTGCAGAAGGACTATCAATGAATATAAATCCATTTATCCATCCGTAATCTATTCCACTCTTAGGGTTGTGTGGCTGGAGCCAATCCGCAGCTGAGACTGCTTGAGAAGCGGGCTCACCCTAAACATATCGTATGAAAATTCTGCTTGTTTGAAAATCTAATCTGGGGATTTCCTCCCACTTTAAGTTCCCAACAATAACAAAACAAAAAAAACAACCTGAGACTGGAAACCACTCGGTTGATGTGCTTACAACTCATAGATCTGCAGTCTGCGTCAAAGGGTGTGTTGTGTGTTGTGAGACAGAGAACACATAAACATACTGAGGTCTTCCTAGTAACGCTGCTGTTTTTCCAAACACATTTTGGCTCTTTGTGTGTGGTGGTGTTTAACTCAAACTACCAGCAGATGGAAGCATAGCACACATGACCAACATCCTGTCAGAGAGCAATACACACATCATGCTTCCTTTGAACTTTTATTTTAATCTCACATTGAAAGGTCAGACCTTAATCTCTCTCCGACATATTCAAAACAGTAAGTAGAAAAGAGTTTGTTTTTTTTTGCACTTTGTATATTGAGGTCTTATCGTTTTAGTAAAACTGTGAAAAAAAGGAATAATTTCCTGCATCTGCATTTATCTAAATGGTATTAAGACCCATCACTATGTCGCCCAGTGGAGCTTATACCTCTGCCACGGCCCAGTAGTCCCCTTTTTAATAAAGCTGCACCAAATTGCACATACTCATAGATACCAGTTCCCCTAAATATGCCTGAATCATCAAGGTCCATGAATCGTTCCCTCGGAAATTAGTGAAAATGTCAAAAAAGTGGCAAAAAGAATTCCTGCATCAGCACCAAAATTTAACAAATTCTTCGCTTACCCATACCACGCCTTTCCACCAAGTTGCATGGTCACCTGATCAGTTGTTTTTGAATAATTATGCTTATAAACAAACAAACATCAATCAATCAACAAACAGAGGTAATAAGTAAGACCTTACATTATGGACATATTTCCATCCTCTCTAAGGTGGAGAAGCCTGACAGCTACTTCACATCCCTCATCTGGTCTATCTCACGTGTTACACTTCAGACTTCTTCACCTCCCAGGATCATGATTTATTTTTTTCCCCATCTGAACTTTTCTCCTCCAGTGAGGAGTGTGGATGTGACATGTGCATTCATCGGTGATCGGTGGGATCAGTGAGATCAGCTTTAATGGCTCATGCTGATATTTGACCCTGCAGTCATTAGAAAGTGACTCACATGCACATCCCTCATTATTCTGACAATTTGCGCAGCATTAACGCTTCACCTCAATCGGCCCCACACAATTCTCTTTTCTATCTGCAGCTCGTGTTGCAACATCATACTTCACGTGTTGAATGACTCACACTGTACTAGTGGGTGATTCAGATAGACTCTATTGGATAAAAGTCATTGCCTTAATTGCCTGTCAGGTCCTTATAGCCTGCCTTACTTGATATTTTAAATTTCATTTTAGCCTTCAAATTATAATATTACAGTAAATGGAAAAAAATAAAATAAAAGTCAGCATTTTACCATTTCTATTTCAGATAACACTATGATATCAGCTGCAAGATGTTAGTAGTCCCTGATGTACCATTTTAATATGTCAAGTGTAAAGTATCATTGAGGGAAAGTGTGAAATGGTCGACATGAAGCAGCAGTAAAGACGTCCCTCACTTCCTCTTCTCCGTACAAAAGTTTCACAGAAGGTCGACACTGATCAAGTTATTTTTTCCTCCTTGTGAGATTGGTTTTTCACGTCATCAGCCTGAACCATCTGAGAGAACTGCTGGTAATTAGTCTCCTGCTAGAGGACCTCTACTCTCCTCTCCTGTGTTTCTTTCCAGGGCGATTTTTATTGTCGCTGTAAGTGAAAACACCATTCATCTGGTTTGTGTCATGACTGGAGCAAGCATTTCATGCGTCATTCTTTCATCCACAGCTAAGGGCCCATGATGCACCTCCGCCCAGTTCACTGCAGCTGTGATGGAAGCCAGGTTGAAGTCCAGAGAGGAGAAACAGGTCGGTGCCGGTTTACACACTGTGCTTCTCTCAAGACAAACCGACAACCCAGCTAAAGTCTGGTATTTACAGCTGACCAGAGATTAAACTTGTCTTATGCACACACACACACACACACAACTGCACACATGCATAAATCTCTGAGACGCATCATAATTTGGACCTACATCATCACTCATCCTCTACACTCCCTTTCTCCCTCCCTTCGCTGCTGCTCTCTCCCTCCCCTCCCTCGCTTCTGAGCCAGATAGATTACCTCATCAATCTAAGTTCCTAGTATCACATCCTGTGTATGTGTGTGTGCAAAGCAGTGAGCCCCTATTCAGTGGGAGTTTAGTACGAGGAACTCACTACAGACATTTTGTGAAGTGGGGGGGAAAAAAAGAAACTTCGAGTAATTACTCATACCCCTCTATTCATCTGCTCATTCTGAAGACGTCACACAGAAAACTGCTTATCCCGTCTCTGCACAGACGCCTGCCTCTTTAATGCTGTTTGAGAAAGTTGTATTATCAAAATGTCAGGGGGTCTCCATTGGATTGACACACTGTGGATGTCAATAAACCCATAGGTGCTATAAAGTAGAAGGTAGTTGAGGTGTAAAAGAGCAAAAGTAATCTGTAACATCAAGCGACAGGAAGGCTCTGATAAGTGTTCAGAATTCGATGTCGAGCCACAGAAGACTATAATAGTGTGTATAATAGTTGTGTGTGAATGTGTATATTACAGTGTGTAATAATAATTATTGCATATTTTGATTATGTCATAAATAAATACATATGTTTCTCCCACGTTGAGAGGGACTTTTTTTAGTCGTCAATGGTTTTTCTTGTTGAGGGAACTGTTGGGTTGAAATTGGATTGAATTGAATATGTACACAGTTTATAGATCACAAAATCAACATATGAAATACTTTCAGTATAATCCCCATCCTTCCACTGGCTCTTAACAGACCCCCAACTGCCCGACATCTTCCCCGGATGACCAAAACAACCAGCACAGACATGCAACTTCAATTAAATGGACACAAACAAAAACAGATTATGTTTGGATAATAATTTTAATTCCATAAAAACATGTTATTTATTTGAAATTTTCAATATGTGTATTGTTTATAATAGATTTAATAAGTTGGTCAAAAGTGGCAGCCCCTCTCCTAACTTCAGAAAGGAAGCGGTTGTACGATCTGTAAGTTTTTTCCACCTCGAAAGGAACAATTATGGCGCGGGCAATGCTGATAACACCTAAGGAATTTGAGGCATGCACAAACAGCCCTTCCCCCATCCGCTCAGCTCTCTGTCCCCTTCCCCCTGCCCTCAACCCCTTCTCTCCTTTCCTCCCACTCCATCATCAGGCACTCTTTCTGCCTCTTTACGTTCAAATCTGAAGCTCTGATTACTCCCAGCTGCGATATATGGGAAACGGCTCGCTCAAGGAACGCTTGAAGACTAATTTCACAAAAACAAATATTAAGAATAACATAAAATGTAGGTGGAGACGTGTGGGGGTTTCCTTTCAGTTTCTGCTGAACTTGAAAGTGTTGTGAAGTGGTTCCAAAGGAGGCGTTAGGGCCTGGATTTTTATACCTTTCATCAACAAACACAACATCTCTGAGACAACCTCTTAATCACATACTTGGGTAGTTATTGGACTCAATGTTAGAAACAAACCTGTTCAAGAACATTACATTTATTGTGGAACCGTCAACGACTACACACAAAAAATTTGAATAAACTCTTCAATTTGCCTTTTTAAGGGAAAATTTAAATGTTTAAAAAATGCCCTATGTCACAATGCGAAAACAAAGAATTCCATGATACGCCCCTTTGTCCAGATCCATGCCAAAATTCAATCAGTAAATGTTTTGGTCCATGTGCCATCCTTCCACCAAGTGGAATCCTCCTGACAAACAAATCAACCAACGAACTGACGAGAGAAAAACTATCCTCCTTGGCCGAGGTAATGAATCTGAAGTCCTATTATATGGACCTGGAGTGAGTCTTGAATATTGAACAACAAAAGTTTTGAGGGTGTGAAACTACCAGAGATATGATGGGAAAACAAAACAAGAAAAAAAAAAAAAGATTTAGTGCTTTCAGTCACAGCTCATTATGACATGATGTTCAATTTAATATAATGTCATTCTAGGGGTGGTACACATCTGCTGTAAATGTCGAATTATCCAATAAAAAGTAAAGAACAAAATATATATATATATATGCAAAACGGGGCCTTAAACATTTGCTTATTGTTTCGCATCAACATGGGAAAGATTTTACAAATAAATGGAAATTGTGTTGAAAAAAATTTTGTGTATCGGATTCTTTATGAAATCCTTCCTGTAAAGAGAAATGTCATATTTGAGTGTGCACATGTATTTTATTAGGAGGACAAAAACTTTGGTTTCATAAAACCAGCTCATCGTGTCTGTGCTTGATGCGACTGAATGTGGAGGAAGTCCCTCAGTAGGTTTGGCCCCACTGTGAAGGTAAGGAGGGATTAGGGGGTGAGGGTTTTGGCAGTCAGGGGTCCGACGCCAAAAACCCTCAGACGTTGTCTGCAATACTTTTCTTCAGCTTCTAGTGGAGCCTGGATGAGAAGGAGGCAGAAGACACAGACAGACACTTTTCATGCTGAACATTTTTTGATAAATAGACTTTGCTAAATATAACTTGGAGATGAAGATTGCACATTTGCATTCATTTAAATCTCACTTTTAGACACAAATCACATTCTCTTGTTAGTTGAACAATTGTCTGACACTCACACGAATAAACATATATTTACATTTGTTCAAGAAAACCCAAGAAAGCTTCATCTATGTGCACGTATATAGACATTTGTAAAATTTTTTGTTAACTCTTCCTCTCAACCTTTCCTTAACACAACTTCCTCTTCACACACACCCTCAAAAACACATTCCAACCACAGGGAATGCTTCAATGATTGTTTGAGAGACAGAGAGAGAGAGAGAGAGTTTGTGTGTGTGTGTGTGTGTGTGTGAGAGAGAGAGAGAGAGTGTGTGTGGTCTGCTCAGCAGACGTGTAAAATAACTGCTCTCACGTGAAGCAAGCAGTCACATCCATCTGTGAGTACATGTAGTTTGTAAAATTGAAAACGTGTCTCATTAAAACCCCACCTAGAGTAAATGTTAGGTTTGTTTTTATGAGTTTATTATGTGGTATTGGAATTTTACTGCACAAGTTCATTATCTTGAAAACATATGAATATTCTTGTCATTGTTTCAGACACCAGGCAAATGCTACTGTTGCTGGATGAATGGTCTATGTGTAATGATAACTAATGTGAATAAACATAAATAAAATCTTTATTGTTTAACTTGAGCGACGTCTTTGCAAGAGGATCCTGCTCGAGTCAGTTCAATGTTAACTGTTTTGTGATGTGAAGGGTCAAAAGCAGCGAAAAAGGCTAATATAAAAATAAATAAATAAAAAAGGCCAAAATAAAATAGGATAAAATAAAATACAGGATCTTAGTAAAGAGTTTTTATTGCACACTTCTATTAAAGTGCAGTTCACAGTTGACCAGGTTTTGTGTTAGTCAGAAGTCAAATGTAGCCAAGATTTAAAAAAATTAATAAAATAAAGGATCACCTAGTAAATAGTCGATAGTCTTTAATTCACCACCTTCCACCATGTATCTAAATGAAAGCTGTTCATTTTTAATCTTTTGAATGCACTTCCATTGATGTGGACCCCTGCTGCCCCCTGTTAGCCATTCTAACCTTGAACCCCACACTGAGCGTCAGTCTGAGTGACCGAGCCCCTCACTCACAAATGAACTCCCTGAACCTTTCCGCACCATTCATATCCACTTTCCTCCACACACACAGACTCCCCTTCCTCCCAAACAACAGCTCACTTTGATGACAGAGGTCCACCCCCACTGCACTGACTCTGCTCTGTCTGTGTGTGTGTGTGTGTGTGTGTGTGTGTGTGTGTGTGTGTGTGTGTGTGTGTGTGTGTGTGTGTGTGTGTGTGTGTGTGTTGGACACAATACAGGCAAAGGGTGGCCCTCAACATGTGCTTTTGTCTGTCAGTAGGTTGTATTTTGGTTGTAGTTGTGGCTGTTTTGTTGTGCTTTATGCTGAAGTGGCAAAGGGAGATTGACTTTTATGTCAGCTCAGATTAAGATTTATACAGCCTCTAGATAAGAACTGAAAATGGACCAGGCAAATGATTTTATGGAAGAACCTTTGACCTGTGTTTTGAAACAATTGAATGTTAGGGTTCATTCCCACACAGAGGGCATAATAAATTAAACTGAAAACATAAAGAATTCCCCATCTCTTCTATTTGATACACACACACACACACACACACACACACACACACACACACACCCTGCTTAGCTACCCATAGAGGTAATAAGTATAGATTCGCAGGCCAGAAACACTTGGGATGGAGGGGGCCGGGTTACTTAGCAACAAGCCTGTTGATGTCCAAACAATGTCGACGTCGTCAAAGTGGCCGCTTGTGCAAGACTGAGGTTCTGCTGAGTACAACAATGTTTCTGGTGTGTTCCTAAATGCAGACGGAGGGACGGCCCACAGACGACCTGAATGAAACGGAGACCATCACGCACCGAAGTGCTTACAGCGCTTATTCAAAGAAATACAGTTCCCGCTGCTGTATTTGATATTATTTGTCCATGTGGTTTCAGGATCAGTGGGCAGTGTGTGGCGAAATCTGCCAAGTCTGCAACCTGGTCTTTTATAAAAAGCTGTATGAGGGATGGTGTGCAAAATTATAGTAGAAGAAGCATTTTGTGAGTTTAAAAAATATCTATATTTTTCAAAGTAACCTTACAATAATAGACAAGAGATGTTTTTCAATCTCAGTTATTTGTCTGAGTGATACTGTGATTTGCCTTTTTTTTTTTACAGAACCAATTACGGGCAAACTTCACAGGCAAATTTCAGTTCAGAGGATTGGCAGCGGTGTGCAGCTCAGCTCCCTCATTTGAATAACAGACATACACTCCGGGCGGAAGTCAGTTTTGCTCACCAGTTGAAAGAATCAAAGTGTGTTCAGCTGTCCAACAGACTGCTTATGCGCTCTAAAGCCACCTCTGTGTTTTGCTCATGTGCATCCTGGGAAATATAAACATATTCAGTCTTGTAGGATTGTTTGCGTACAGTCCCAGGCATAAAAAATGTACATTTGTTCCTGGAAACCTTTAAATATACAAAGAGCTGCCAATGACACATAGACAGAGCACATGACTTGTACATTGCATAACTGCAGGACACCTCGAGAGATTGGGAGAAGCTTTGTTGGGCTTTGAACCATTAATACACAGTTGCTTTGAAGTGTAACCAGTTCCCATTATACCGAATGCCGCTGCATTTTAAGCATCAGGTTTCCGCTGCCATCTGTGTTGGGATGTTTCTCCCAGCCAATCGCTGGCAACAGGAGAAAGTGAAAAGGCTTTTAAATATAGCAGAAGTAGATAAGAAGCTAGAGCCTGTGCCCATACAGGCAGACATGGATCAGATGTGGAAGGTAACTTCAGGACACTGCTCATTCACACTTGCCCGGCAAATGTTTAGGTTTAGTGCCCTGCATGTGTGCGTCTGCTGTTTAACAGCCGTCGTCTGTGACCTTCAGAGGAAACTGCAGGAAATTGTTAGTGCAGGAACCAGATAAACTCAACCTGTGCTGTATTACCCCATGACCAGTCCACATCTTTATGGATCAGGCAGATGAAAAAATAAAATAAAAATAAAAAGCATGAGAATGATGCAGGGGTGGCACAGAAAAGAAGTGGACCGTATATCCACAACACTTTCTCCAAACAACACCAGAATTGCTCAACAAGCAGAGCTCTATTACAAATTTTTGTTTGCAGCTTTAGTTTCATTTAAAGGTACATGGTGAGGTACTGAGTGCAATGGAAGTGGCAGAGTTGAAGAAAAACCCCTTAGTACTTACAATACGTCACTAGTGTGAAGTCCGCTTTCGGGCAGACTTTATAATTCTATTATTGAGGTTATTTCTTACTGATATTCATCATGGAAAAAAAGGACATGTATATTTTACGGAATTAAATGATTCATGACTATAGTACACTGACAAGTAAGTTACAGTTTCCACACATTTCCATTATTTGTGTCCATTAAAGGAGACGTGTATGAAAAATGACACGGTTGCCTCATGCAATGATTCAAGCTTTCCTGCAGAACTGATGATGAACGTTGTGTAGAATAATTTATATATAGGGACACACAAGATATAAGAAAACTTGTTGAATCTAATTTTTCTGGCATAAACCTTTCCGTCTGTTTAAAGGTTGTAGTTTTATATGTTGGTTTAAACCTTGAGCATAAGGAAAATTCCTAAGTTTACATTTCTTGTCTCTGAAAGATTTTCCAAGATCGCCTCATCAAGCTCAGCTGCTATTTTAATCCATACAACCATACATAGGCCTAGCATATGTAAAATTGCTCTTATGGATACTGTTAAAGGGATGGTTCACACAAAAATGAATTTTCTGCTCACCACTGTGCCGATGGAGGTGAAGTGTTTGAGTTCACAAAAAATGTTTGATGTTTCAGGGGTAAACAGAGTTGCAGCCAAATCCAATACAATTGAAGTAAATTGTGACCGATTCTTCAAACGTAAAAACACATAAAATGCCTCCACACTGCTCCTGTGGTGTCATCCGAGTGTCCAAAAGCCCCAACAATCGAATTCGACTCGAGACGGCTTCATTTACACCATGTTTTCAGCCTGAATGTCCTCTGTGATCCACAGGTGAACACAGCTCCGGCTAAAAACGTGGTGTAAATGATGCCGTTTTCAAAGATAATGAGTGAATTTTCCATTTTTGGGTGAACTATCCCTTTCAGTTTCATGAATTTTCTGGATGGTTGTGGTCAAGGGTAAGATGGGACATCGTCGAAAAATAGCCCAAAAATATTCTATCTATATAATGTAGGATCATTTACACATGTCTGAGGGTTTTGCTGTTGTATTAGAACTCCGATAAAACGGATTATGGGACTTCTGAAGAATGAATATCTTGGAGGACAGACTACGATGAATAGAAACTAGGCCAGAGAGCGAAATAAGGACCCGGGTGCACTATAATCTGATTTTACAGTCGTTCTGTCCCGAGAGGCACGATTTTGAGAAGCTATACTGGACCCATTCTTCCACTTTCTCCCCCAGTGAGCGAGCCAACGGTGGGCGGCGGATGAAGATGAACTAATCCCCTCTTCTCTCTCTCTCTCTCTCTGTCTGTGTGTGTGTGGACCCCACCCGGAGCAGCGGGATGGACCCCTGAAGGCACCCCCCCCCACCTCCGCCCTGCCTGCCTCCCTCCCTGGCTCCCGCAGCAGCAGCACCACTCGCAGTCAGGCAGCGGGACTCCAGGCTCTCACTTCCCCAGCTGCTGACGTCAGCTGGCAGCCTGGGCTGTGCTCGCCGCTCCGCTCACAGCGCCGAGGAAAAATGCTGCTCTCCGTTCCGCCAAGGGCAGGAATCAACCCGTACAGCGGCTACAACAGCAGAAACAGCAAAAAGGTAAAGAAACAACAACGCCTTCGGGCCCTCTCCTTATGCCGAACATTTTTCCGGGCTTGTTCGCTCCCTTTGCGGGACAACACGTCTGTGTGTGCCCGCGGAGGGAAAGAGGAAAAAACACGGTGACAGCGTGAGCTGCAGTGTCCTTGAGAATTTAACTTCACACTTCGCGGAGTGAGACGGAGGAGAGGAGCCGCGGAGCCGCGGAGTTTTTTTCTGGGGGGGAAAGTGGCCGCCGCTCGGTCCTGTCATGTTGTACGACCGCTGTTTTATGGGCTAGCGTTTGTGTGTGTGTGTGTGTGTGGGCGCGAGTGAGTGAGTGAGTGAGTGAGTGAGTGAGTGCGTGCGTGCGTGTGCTTGCTACTACAGTAAGGATGTCGGCTCCTGCTCACACTCACGGGAACAAAAAGACAAGTCAATGCCGGAGAGAGCAACTTTTTTTTACGGGTGAGTGTGGCGGACCGTGTCGGGACGGCAGCGCGTCTGAGCCGGGGAAGTGTCGGTGGAAGTGGGGGTAGGGAGAGAAGGAGAGAGGGGGAGAGGCTGTCTGTGGCCAACATGTTACAAAACCAACTCTTCGTCACATCGCATCTCGTGTAAAATCTGCTTCTTCTTCATTGTCTCCCGCTGCCGCGTAAGTTTGCAAAGTTTTTTTTCTTCTTCCCTTCTCTTCTCCTCCTGGTTTCCCATTTGAAAGCGCAGTTTGCCCCACCCCTCGAAAAACCGCTCCACACCATGATGACTACTTTCCCAGAAATATGAATCGAGCCCCTCTCTCTCTCCTTCTCTCCTTCTCTCTCTCTCTCTCTCTCTCTCCTTCTCTCCTTCTCTCTCTCTCTCTCTCTCTCTCTCTCTCCTTCTCTCTCTCTCACACTTTCCCAATAGGTGAAGGAAGGACACTCCTATGTAAATGCATTGAATCAGAGGCAAACAGTATAACATTGATTTTCTTTTAAAGTGCCCCATTTTTTGTGTCTCTGCTGGTGTTTTTACACTGAAACCGTATGTGTGACTTGGCCAAAAATGGAATCAAGATAGACATTTTCATTTAAATCGATATTGATTATTATCATGATAAAGATATATTATTGTTTCTTTTTAGTTTAAAGACAGATTTCTGCTCCTGAGTCAATCAACCAATCAAATTGGATTTGAATAGCCCATATTCACAAATCACAATTTGCCTCATAGGGCTTCACAAGGTGCCCTGTGCCCTTAACGCTCAACAAGAGGAAGGAAAACCACCCCCCCAAAAAAATATTAACAGGGGAAAAAACGTAGTGAGTGAAGGTTGTGGTTTTAAACTCAAAACCTCTTAAACGTCTGAAGTAGATCAATCATTTGTTATACCTCCTCAATGTCTTTACACATTGTATCATTGTAAAATTATATTTGAGTCATTATTGAGGTTGTTTTCTCGAGCTGTGTCATGGTTGCGTTCACTGCTGACTCCGTCACTTTTCTAACCAACAGGCGAGGGAAGGACACTCCTATGCAAATGCATTGAAACAGGGACCAACAAGAAAACATTGATTAAAAAATACCAAATATTTAGACTCACATAAACTTTCTTTATGAGCAGAGAATGACAAACACATAAACAGTAAAACATTTTATTAATCATGTTTCTACAATGCATAAGCATCATATTGATTTATATTGAACCTTTGTTATATTGCTATTGATGAAAGTTACATTATGATAATTATTGATTCTGTTTTATTGAGCTCTCTTGGTTGCTGACATTGTTACCTATTGTAACCAATAGGTGAAGAAAGGACACTAATGCAAATACAGGAAACAACCTTTAATGTTTGAGTAGAACAATTGATCACAATTGATAAAAATGCCAAATGTTTAGTGTCATTGCTTGGCAGATCTGTTTTTTAAATATGTTTCAAGAAAAGTGTTTTGCTTCCCTTCCCTTTTCCTGAATAGTCTGTTTGGATCTGCTCACGCTATATATGACGTGTCTTCTCTCTAAGACAATAAAGGCTTATTAGTGATGGTAAAAGCTCCTCCATTATCTGTGAAATTAAATATACACGGTGGCTCCTAGTTCTCTTCTGCTCTGTCTGCTTGACTGTGTGTGTGTGTGTGTGTGTGTGTGTGTGTGTGTGCGTGCGCATGCGCGTGTGTGTGCCTGCTCCTGAAAGGCATTTTGAAAATGTTTATTGACGTATTGTCTGTCTGTGATCTTGGGCACCGCCTGGCTGCTCATCCTCCCAGATCTGATGTCAACACTTGAAAGGCTTGTCTGAAGAAAACAGCATTGTCTATGAATTGTTTGTCTTGCGCACACACACACACACACACACACACACACACACACACACACACACACACACACACACACACACACACACACACACACACACACACACACACATATGCATACACCTCACGTTAGATGTTTACTGCGTACACATTTCAATGCTGTTATTTACTTGAGCTAGAAGCAGCTTGGACAAAATTTCATTTCTGCACTTTTCAAAAGGAAGTTGACACTGTATGAGAAATGGAGGTGTCAGCACTTGTGGTTAAACATTTTTAATTTGGTCATTTTCTGACAATATGTTCAATATTTGTATGATACAATATAAAGTGGCCACTGTCAACATATGCATTAAGTGTTCAGTGTTTTTTTAGGCCAAAGCAACACTTACAGTTGACTCTTGGACTCAGGGCTTAAAAGATTAGTCGATTTAATTGATTAGAAAGACAGAAAAATAATCAGCAACTGTTTATAGATTAATGGCGTCAACATTATCTGTTTCCAGCTTCTTACATGTGAGGATTTGCCTCTTTTCTTTGTCATTTATCATCATAAGTGGAATATCTTTGAGTTTCGGACTTAAAGACAAACGAAACAAGACATCTTTAAGATGTGGCTGTAGGCTCTGAGAAGCCGTGATAAGACTATTTGTTAGATGTCATAGATTTAACAATAAACCAATAAGATAAACTGATCAATTTTTAATCGCAGCCCCAGTTGTACTATTTGAGTTAGTTCCATTGCTGTTGTATTTCAACAATCTTCTCGTATGCTCCTCTATTTCGTGCAGCTAAAGTTCGTACAGAGGTAGAGTTCCTGTGTTGTGATTCCTAACATTCTCCCCCCCTTCTCCACCTCCTTCTCATTCTTTCTATCTCTTGCTCACATTCTGCCATACCTGAGCTGTAATAGTACACAAAACACAAGCGTGAATGCAAATACAAACACGTCAGGAGGTGAGACAAGCGCTCTTTGTGCGTGCAAAGTGGTTGCAGAGGGTGACAGCTAAAAAAGCGTTGGGTCTCTGTTGTGCTTAAAGCAGCTGCTCCTCCCCTGACTCAGCACCTCATTTCCTCCCTCAAGTAAATAGAATTAATGTTCTCAAATCAAATTTGGCCGGTTTCTGTGTAAAGCTTCCTGGATGGAAAAATAACAGGAGGTGGCTTGTCACTGCTCAAGGTATCATGCGTCTCGTTCAGGGCCTCATCAAAAGGCTTGTTTTTGTACTTGTCAATCAGATTTTTGTTCTCTTATAGGCCAGAGTTCTTTTCAATGAATGTCTACTTACTGCTGTGATTTCAAAGCTCCGGATCCTTCAAAACTTCTGTCTAATCAAAACACAACTTGAAAGAAATATGAAAGGAAATGAAAGAAACACATTAACTGTAGCATCAAAATTGGAAAACATCCGCAAAGGGTTGGACTTAAAATGACAATTCATATAGATGAGGGGAAGTTTACAATGCTTGTTTATATCAGTGATTTCACCTTTTCACTTGTAAGGACATGGCGTGGTTTCCTAATTCTTAGCCTTTGTTAAACTATGCTGATTGGAAGCATATATTTAACATCTATGACATTTCACTTTGACAATGCTCACAGGTTGAATTTTTTGAATAAAAGATAATGCTTCTGAATAAAAGACATTGGTTAACATGCTCAAACCTGGTCACACAAACAAGTAAAGCATTTAAGAAAGATACATTTTTCTTTATAACATAGAAATCGTACTCCCTCATTGAAAAAAAAACTGCCTCATTTGTTCCCAAAGAAAGATCGTTAGCTTTTACAATAGCTCACTGTGAATAAAATGTTGTGTAAAAGCAACACTAATATGATTGTATGTTGACAGACATTCGTTACAATGTCAGATGGCCAGCAGTGTCTTTGACTTGAGGGCACTATTGTGTTTGCTCACTAAAATGAATACAGTTGTGAACTTTGAATATAGTAATTGGTGACCAGTTTACAGTCGTACTAACACATGACACCAAAGTAGATATTTGACACTCACAACACTGAGACTTGACAGATGGTTGGCTGCTAATCAGCTTCTCTTTCTTCACATTTATCTATCTGCGCTATTCTGAATTTTTTCTGAAGCAGGATGGTGGTTGTGCGAGAATTTTGGTGGCTCACAGTATATATTTAAATCACACTGAAATGAACTGAAACAAACCTATGTTTGGTAGTAAATAGGCCAACACATGAAAATCCACTTGTATTATATACAGCTCTCATTAACCTTGTTCTGACAACCACAGGAAGCTGTTTTCAGCAAGCGAGCGCTGACAAAGCCACAGTGCATGACCTGCACAGCACCAAACTGCAGTTAAAGACAAAGAAAATATCTACACGTTGACTAAATCGGCCACAGTGCACTGACAAAAAGATTTCTTTCCCGAGTTCACTTACATACACTCTAGGTGGATTTGACATTGACATTTTCAGGCACTTTCAGTCTTATCTTTTGTGAAATGTGGTACAAATGAAACCAACATAAATACAAAATAAAATGTTTAACAAACCTGATGCGTGCGTTTAAAAAAAGTTTGTATAACATTTTTGCCAACCTTTATTTGTCACTGACCCTTAATTTAATGCAGCTTTATGCTAAGAGCACCTTGTGATGAGTAGTTACAGTTACATCAAATAAGCTACAGGTAACTTCTCCCTACAAGTAAGAATGTTGTTGATAATTTAGCCTTTTAATTTTTAACTTTAATTTAAACACATTATGACTTGGAGATAATTCATGTCCACTAAACAGTAGAGCTAGACTAATAAATTAAGCTCCTTTCAGACGTGCACTGAAGTCCGGTCATGTTCCAGAGGCGCTGTATGTGGGAACTCATATGTCAGAGTAAATTGCTCTGCACATTTTCAAGAACTTTTCCTGTCAGCCCCTGAGTAAAAGGTCTGAGTGAGCCCAGGTTAGAATACAGCTGGAAAATGTATGAAAAACACACAGTGATTGAATGGGCATGTTGATGACGTTTCTGGCTTGTGAGGAACGCAAACTGGAAGAATACAAATATCTCAGGATGAAAAGAGGTGCCATACATGTAGATGACGCAGACAAAGATGTCAACGAGATTCCAGAGCTCTCCAGATGTAACATTTTCTGGATTTCATGTCTGAAAATAGCTTCAGATATTGGTGAAAATGTTGGTCAATAAAGTAACAAGAAATTGCAGTCCAGTAATTCCAATATGTCTTAGGTGATTCATAGACGTTTCTCCGTAGGATGAAGTTTAGAATTTAAAATGTCCGGCTTGGTGTGTATGTTCATCACAAATACAAGACAATAATAATTTAAGCTTCAGTGATTTCATCCTCGCTGAACTCTCCTGTAAAGTCACCTTTGTCCTTTTGGCCTCGTACCAGGTGTATGTTTATCTAAGTCTTGTTTAATGTGTCAGATGTTTTGGACTGGTCCCCTGCTTCTGTGCCAACTGCACGAACCAGCCAAGGTGAACAGGTACGCGGGGAGATGGAGCCCATGGAGAAAGCACAGCTGTCAGAAATCCGATGCCAAGTGCTTCAGTGATGCCAGACACTCTGTGTGCCTCCGATTTTGTTTGATCTCGAGCTGAGCCGAGGGCCAATGTCTGGAGGCATCTGTTTCCAAGTTTCTCCAGCTCTTGTCACCTGACCTGTCTTGAAAGCCATGCATGCTTGCCTGTGCATTTGCGCTGTGCGTGTGCATCAAGGTGTGATTAGCAAGATTTGGAAGATTTATAGGTGCTCATGGAAAGACAAAGGGAAAGGGTGGGTTCGAGACGGAAAGGAAGGAGGATTCAGGAACGAGTCTGGACGTGATTTTGGTGTCCCTGTCACCTGGTTGGAATGCAGAGCTCTTCATTCAAATGGCTGTGTGATAAGATCAGGAACAGAGACAGAGGATTTCCTGCCTTCTGCCTTATGCTAGAACACACAGTCCTCACCTAACCCTTGGCTAATATTTGAAGAGATCCCTAGCTTGTTGTAATATTGCTATCACTGTGGCGTTTTCTTTCATGCACTACTGTTAATGACACAGTTTGAAGAATTTGATAAGATGTAGTATCACAAATTAAACAATAAGTATTTTTCCTTATCAGAATGATAATGACAGGAAATATATGATCAAAGACCCAAATAGACTTTCTGAAATTGTTGTTGTTGCAACATCATTCCCATGAATCATTTACCCTGTTGGTCTTAAAGCAAAGCGGCAGCACTGCACTGTAATTCTGTACAAGCGGGAAGCTTCGTCCACATTCACCCAGGCTATAAATCCTTGCATTAGCATGTAAGTCGGTCAGCTGGTCAGACACTCATAGCTCTTTTCTGCCTGAGGAGAAAACAGCCACTCCAGAGGGGAGCAGACAGGACATGGGAGGGCCCACAGACCCCCCAAGAGCCAGGAAATCCATGGAATTCCATGGGTCAACCTGGGGTCAACTGGAGAAGCCCCACAGGGAGAGACGGAGTTAAAACAGAGATGGAGTGAGTCTAAAAAGAGAGCTGGTCATAGTCATGTCTGTAAAGACATACAGTGTAGCAAGCGTTTAAAGTGATATTTTGAATGATTATAATTTAATGTAAATACTTAAAACAATGATTCTCTGTGCTTATTTAGAGATTAAAGTCAGTCAGTACCAACAACATGATGTATTTGAGACAGAAGCTTCCTGTCTTGTTCTAAAGTTACATCAAGATGAGAAGAAACTGTTTTATTTATAGAAATGTTCTTGATTCTTATCCTTACTTTGGTCCTAAAAATATCCAGTGATATTTTTGAGTTTTTGTGTACAAGGCTTCTTATGACGGCAACTTACGAAAGTGACCTTTTGTTACACAACTGTACCACTGATGTTTTTAATTTTTAACTAATTCAATCTGTTTTGGAAGGAAGGGGATTTTAATTGTAAGAGTAGTACAGTTCTTAGTGTAAGGATTAGTTCTTTCCTTATCTTGTGTGTTTCCCCTTCTTCTCACTAAAAGCCATATGTTTTCCCTGAGGTCACATCATTAGGGGGAGAATAACGTTGAACTCACATGTATGTGCTGCGTTAATGCTTCACAGTGGGTGTGCCCCCAAGTACAAAGATGAACACACACCAGGTTGACCGGCGGCCTCCTCTTTTGCACTAACGTGATTTGATTGGCTAAGGCCTCCATTGCTGCATGAGAAGTCGTGTTCTGCTCAGCTTCTGCTGTACGCAGCACAACAGAACCACGATGCAGTTTGGCAACACATGACGTCACCTCTTCCAAAGTGAATGACAGAGTTTGGTTGAAGCCTTCCAAAATGCAGCGAAACTATGTTACTGTTACTCTGTTACTATTCAGATGAGAACATTTCAAGATAAAAATCTAGCAGATTGTTTAGTTGAAGTTTTTTGATAATAGAGCAAACTGTAACTGTGACTGCAGTTAGCCTAGAATTAGATTAATCTATATTAATCAGGGCTCCTGGACCATTTGATAGCTGATGAGAGGACTGATTGAGTAAATGATGGCCTTGTCTGTTACATTGGGGCAGTGTACTGGATTAGTAGTACATGACTTATTCTTATTAATAAGCTATTGACAGAAAATCGTAATGTTAAATAAGTTAATAAATAATCAGCAAACAGTGAAATTTATATTTATTTGCCTCAGACTGAACGAGCTGAGCATCTACAAATGGAAACATAAAACATGCAAATCCAATACGCAGTGATGTAAAGTGAAACAGTGTGAAAGTTAATCACTGACCAGCAGGGCCCTGCATATTATTTCATGGTTCTATTGATGAGTTATGTTTTCGGGAAGTTGCTGCAGCTCAAACCAAATATCATACTGGGACCCACTTCTTCAGTAGGAATGTCACAAATTATTATTTAGCTTCTACTTCTACTTTAAGGATAGTGAACCGAGTCAGCACTAATTGAAACATGTAGCACTGAATTCAATGTTTAAAATACCCAGGCAGTCTAAGGAAGGAAATTTTACTTGAAGAGCATTTCCTCTGCATCCATTTGTGCTTCACTTAAAGTGAGCTTTGATGTTTGTGTAATTACTGACTGATTACTTTACAATGACATCAGTGTAATCTGTTATTAGAACAGATTAACAGCATAATAAGAACAGCATAATAAAGGTCACTAATATTAGAGATGTAATGCAGTTAAATAGTTTCACAATCAACCATGATGTAGCTTTAAACACGTGTAGTGTGGGTGTGTGTGTGGTTGCAACGATGTGCTCCTGCTACAGTCTGGAGTTTGAATTGGCACTCTGTTAAAAAGAGGGTGTGAATGAGATTAAAGGTCTCTGCTCTACTGTTCTTTCATTCACAAAATTAGCAGCCTCCAAAACGTATTAATCATGAATTACAATGTGACAAGTGAGATAAACTCCTTCAGGCTTGTGCTGTATTTGCTCTACAGAATGTCCACTGGCTGAAAAGTTTGTAGACTCACATAAATGAATATGGCCTTTTAAAAAACAATCAGAAATGAATGATGTATTTATATATTATTCAAATTTGCAGGGGGTGGACAGTTGCTAGATTAAATATAAATAGTGTCTTTTTTTATGTCCAAGCTTGTTAAACTGTTGCTGGGAATTAAGTGCAAAATTTCCATCTGGAGTTTTCTCATTTCAAGCAGGAATGAAAATACCATTTCGCCATTAAATAGTAAAGATACACACATGTAGTTACTTTATCCCAGATTTTAGGAAGTAGAGAAAGGTGTCAAATATTTATATATGTTGAATGTTCATATAGAACACACCATTATAGTAAAAGATAGAATTTGAAGTCCTGTCCCGTATGTACAGTCCACTCTGTTGTTTCCTGCCTCGTTACTCATGGACAGGATGGTGTAAATATTCCTGGAATGAAAGAGATGAAAGAAAAGAACACAAAGCCTCCTCTCTTTCCGTTTCACTTTAAGCAGGTTGTGTCTCCATTTTACCGTAGTGAGCAAACACAAGCAAACGTTTCAGGGTATTTTCAGCGATAGAGGAAGAGAGGATTATCCTCAGAGGAATGAATCCGTTGTTGAGGCGGCTGCTGCCATGCTGCGGGCGAAATAGAGGTCACAGAGGCTGTCCTGAAGGGGCTCCGTGGCTTATGGATGACGACTAATTAGCCGGATTGGTTGATGTTGCTGGTGGTCCTGGTGTGACCGTGACTTCCTGCTGGGCTTTCCCCCAAACACCAGTGGATCAGTGACCCCGTCCTCTGTCCTGAAATTAACCCATTGTCCTCTGCTGCACTCAGGGGACCCTGCTCAGCTCCTTCAGAAAGCATGTTTCTTCTCATTCCTTCATACGCAACATGTGGCTGTTAAATCAATATGATTAAAGTCACCCTTCTCACAGAAAATAAACACAGCATTTTACTGGGTCTGGGCTTCGTCTAGTCTGATATTTATTGCCTCAATCTTATTTGGAGAACAGCCAGTATATTTGTTCCTGGTGTTCCTGATGGTGAAAGTGATAATGAAACCAAATGTAACCCAATGAAATATGTTTTAATTTTTATTATATAGAGTCTTCGGTTAGACACACACATGATAACACATCAAATAGTTAAGTTGCCCAAATATATTTTGCTCAGCCAAAATCATCAGTTGTGGAATTGGTGATAAAAATGATCCACACGCACAAAATTAGGAGGTTTTCTGCACAGACGTGTTCACAGCAGCAACAAATCCTTCGCATTCAGGCGAGAAGTGGAGCAGCCGGTGCAGCAGACAGAGACAGGAAGTGACGTATTAACTCCGCTGCGGACTTCGCGTGATTTTCTTTTCAACAAACAGACACAGACATCGGCTCTTATCACCACAAACTCTCTTGACATCCCCGTCACTGTCTTCTACGTGTATGACACCACTTTTTCAGTGGGAGGTATTTGTTTTCTTTTAGTTTTTAAATGTTTGCGTCCGAGCCTCTCACTCTGACATTTGCGTTCACATGTGCATCTGCGGAGTTCAGTGCATGTCTGAAAGCAGCTTAATATGTTGAGTGTGGAGACATTTTCGAGTGCAAGACAGACTGTGTGTGTGTGTGTGTGTGTGTGTGTGTGTGTGTGTGTGTGTGTGTGTGTGTGTGTGTGTGTGTGTGTGTGTGTGTGTGTGTGTGTGTGTGTGTGTGTGTGTGTGTGTGTGTGTGTGTATGAGAGAGGGGGATAGAATAATAATGAAATGATTTCAGTGTGTATCAGTACTGTTTTGAACACTTTCACCTTATTTTATTTATACAGCTATAATACTGTTAACGACACTAATTTTGGTCTCTACAGTTATGACCTTATATTTTCGTTCTGTTTCATCTGTAGACGTCGTAATAAATCCCTGCTGCGCTGTGTTTATTCATCTATTTGAATTCTCCTTTGTTTTCATAAACAGACTTTGTATGTCATGTGAACTGAACTGAACTCTGTTTCTGCATCTCAGGCTCTTGTTAACCGTTAACCATACACACCGGTGTGAGAGGGAAATGTCAGATTACGGTGTTGAACCTAAGAGTTGGCTTGTAAAGAGGAAAAATACAAGGTTGAACAGAAGTGATTTGTTTATCCGTAGTATCACCTATATTTATCAGCAGAGGAAAAATCTGAGAAAAAAATACAGTATAAGATTTGTCAACTAGTCTATGATTGAATTCTGAGATTTTTGGTTTTTGATGTGAACCACAAGATTACTGAGCGGTTCTCAAAGTAACAAAGAAGTTACCCAACATGGAGAAAGCATAGAGGCCCCTTTTCCCTATATGGACTAGGCAGCCAAGAGGCCCCTATTCCCCTCAGAATGCAGTATTGGTGAGTGCTGACATGAGGGCTGTATGATATCATTTTCCGCAGCACCCACATAATCATCTGTTTTACGCAGGATTGCTTTCTATCTCTAAACATTTTGCAATATTCCTTTGAGGTTTGCATGCTTTGAGTAGTAAAAATAACTAAACACGCAGGAATTGTCAAGTATTAACTGATATTTGAGTGTTTTAAAAAGTGATTTCTTTGTGTTCAGAGAAAATGTATTCTGATGTCTCTTTCTCATGCCATTAGGCCTATGTGTCCTCCGGCCACCAGATGGCGCCCCCCAGTCCCAACAACAACAGTAGCAGCAACAGCAGCGGGGGAGGGGAACAGCTGAGTAAAACAAACCTGTATATCCGCGGCCTCCACCCGGGGACCACGGACCAAGACCTGGTCAAACTCTGCCAGCCGTGAGTGATTCTTTCAACTTAAACTTTTTTTTCCCACAAAATATTGTCGGAATATAGACGGAGCTACACTAACAAATATTTATCTTTGGGAGAAGCACGGCAACGAGAAGTCCTTATTTTTAAAGGTGTACAATGTCATTTTTGGAGATGCACCTTTTCACGTTCTCGCATAGTTCGGTGAGATGACTGACATCACTTTACCACTTCATGTCTGTCAAATAATATGAAGCTACCAACATTAGCACGCTAATTTGGTTTAGCATAAAGAGCGGAAGCAAAGGGAAACAGCTAGCCTGACTTTGTCAAAATTCAAAAATACATCGACCAACAACTCTAAACAATTATCGTTTTACAGGTTATTTTGAGTTATGATTGTTTCAACCTGTAGACATTTTTGGCAGATGGATAAACAGTTGTTTTGTCAACAAATAGTTTCTCCTTGAGTTTCTGTTTGTGTGTGGATACATGCACAACATGTTAGTTAGTGAACTGTTGGAAGGTGAGTAGTGTTTTGAGCAGAGCCAGGTTAGTTGTTTCCCCCTGCCTCCAGTCTTAAAGCTAAACTAAGCTAATGTTGGCTCATGCTGGATAAGAAAGGCAGAGTATATTCCATTGAGATAGGCGTCTGTTACTGGCTCTAAATCATACAACAATAATTCAATAATGTATAAGCCTTGCAGATATGTCGGCTAAATATGGTGGGTCGATATCCCTTTTATGATACTCAACTTTTTTCCCGGAGTATGTGGTGTTGCTGGCTGATCAAAAAGAACATTGTAGGGTTTTGAGTGAGCCATTAATGGTTGCTATTCTGTTTCCCGCCACAAGGGTCCCAATTATGACATGTTGAGAATCTCCAAACTTGAACCAGCCCATGGTCTTCTTGGGTTGCCTATTTGTACCATTGTAAACTGGCAGATCTTGTCGTGCAACTTAAGTGTGCATCAGTGTCTAAATCCCATGTTGCCCTCAGCTTTGAACGGCACCATATCCTAAACTAGATGGATGTGAACGCCTCAGTCACCTCTTTTCAATCCTTTCTGCTTTTATTGTTTTTGAATTGCTTTGTTTCGGGACCTTGTGACATGCAGATAACTGTGGCTGTACAGACATGAGTGAAACATGTTCCTTTGGATGCTTCCTTTTAATGTGGTTGAATAGACTTATCCTATTACCTCCGGATGGGCCTACCCCAACAAAGTTCATAGATAACATTGCTTATCTGAGCGTGCAGAGCCGAACCATTTCCACCCTTTTCTGTCTTTTCTTTGGCAACAGCTACTCATCACCCATACTGTTGGTGCACGTATGTCTATATTAGATAATCATTCTGCTAGTTTGTGAAGCTACTGTGGATCCATCTCTACTATGCACCTTAAAAGTAGATCATAGATTCATAATATGAAATCATTGGATCACCCACCATTACTCCAGATGATAAATGTAATGTTGTATTAGGTTTGGCAGGGGTTTATGGTAAAGTGCATGTGTGTTGCTTTATTGTGTGTTGATTGGGCAAATTGCAGAAAGAGTCATGTTAATACTAACCTCTTGTGAACAGATAACATCTGTTCTGTCTGCAGCGTTGCTCCTCATCTGTTGGACGCATTAAATTAAAATGTTTAAAGCCATAATTTGATGTTTGGAAAAAAAACAGCTGGTTAGGCAGGAAGGGGAAGAAAGGCAGTTTGTGAATAGGAATGCTGATTTACTTAAACTATTGTCAGTTTCATTAAATCTTGGCAATTATTGGAACAAGACATTGTCAGCAAAATGCTGAAGCCTTCGAGGGAAACAGAGGAATGTGAGAGTGCAGAGAGTCAGGATAAAGATGAGACCGGCCGGGGTAAAGACGGAGAGAGGGGGCCAGAGAAGGGTACAGCATGTTGCCTTCTCATGTCCTGATCTAACCTTCCCCTTTTTTAGTCAGGCTGAATTGGCTCAAAGGCAGTGAACTAGTCTTAATCACCCCCAGATAAATAGCCCAGCCTCTATAGTATGTACACAAACACACATGCATGCACACACTCACACACACACACACTGAGAGAGAGAGAGAGAGATAAAACCTAGTAATAAAGCAGCCAAACTGGTTCTGGCTGCTGCAGGTCAGGGCCACGCTGTATGCCACAGAAGTGATTTGTGAACTTCGGCCGTGCATCTCTAATTCCCACGGATCAGTCACAGTAACAACACGTCTCCCTGAACACGCTTTGAACACAACTAATAAAACCTGACTTGTTAATACTCTGACCAATACCGCAGCTGCTTTCACTCTAACATTTGTGTTTGATTCTCCATTTGAACCATTCTGACCCGGCATGAGGAAGCCTCGGAAACATAAAGTCTCACCAGAGTAAACATGCACAGTTTGCATCTGTTAATCATGTTCATGTTGGAGAGCAGGTCTAAGTTGCACACACATTTTCAAAGCTCAAACAATCAAGTGAAAACCTGAAATCTGCGGTTGGTCTTTGAAACACAGTGGAAGACTAACAGAGAAGTCATTGTGAAGCGTTGTTGAGAAGTGGGGAGGTGGGAGGCTTCAGGGGTGGCTGGGAGGTCTACCCTTGAAGGGGAAACTTAAATGAGTGGGAAAAGAGTAGCATGGCCTGCTGGGAAAGAATGTCAGACGTCTGTATATGGGTCAGAGCGGGCTTTTAAGTCCCTGTTGCCTGCACAGTGTGGTGGGCTGCTCGTTCTGCTGCAGAGGGGCTGAGGTAAGCCGAGGGTCACGCAGTCACTGCCTTTAGACCTTTGAACTGTCACTGTGTCTCTGTTACAGAAAACATGAAAACATGAAACACAGCTTTGGTTTTTCTTGGTCGTGCTCCTGATGAAAAGTCAAGCTGATCAATAGGACTGTTTCATTCTGCATGAGCTTGAAACCAGGTAATTCAGAGGCAGAGTTAATGAGAGCGACTGATGTTGTTATAATCAGAATAATAATATAAACGAAGGCCCTTTCTTTTTAGTTTACAGCCCCTTCATTAAGTTTATGGTGATATAAACAAGGTTTTATTATTATGTCGTGCATATTACTTTGCCCAGACTGCATGGGCTTACAAGACACCACAAGTTTGATTAAAGCCACATGCAGAACACTGACAAAACATTTCTATTTAAAAATCTGAATTTATAGTTATTAGATAAGACCTCTGTGCTTCTTTTCCAGGTATTAGACAATGAAAGTCTGTACATATAAATATTTCTGCATTTTTGTACTGTACAAATCTAAAAAAGGGGGCATTTGCTCTCCATTTCTCCAAAGTCACATAGTTTGTGCAATCTGTTTTCCTCTTTGGTATTTTTTCTTTGAATCTGCCAACCTCAATGGCCAGAGGAAGAATACCAGTTTTCATCTGTGCAACAAAACCACCGCTGGCTTCAAGATAAGCAAGATGCAACACATGGTTTTTGTTTTGTCCCTCATTTTGCTTTGGGGATGTCTTTTTCAAACCATTTGTACCGTTATTTTGTACATTAAACTGTTTAAAATAGAAACACACAATATAATAATTAAATAGATTCCACACATAGCATTTGCCGATTTAGGCGCACAGCCTATATTTATGGAAATTGTGACTTATACACCTTTTGATACCTTTTAATATTGTGTATGACTTGTGTTTGTGAATTTGAATTAGGGTCAGACACAATATAAGTCTTGACATATTCGTTTTGAATTGTGAACTTTAGCTGAGGTGTGTGTGTGTGTGTGTGTGTGTGTGTGTGTGTGTGTGTGTGTGTGTGTGTGTGTGTGTGTGTGTGTGTGTGTGTGTGTGTGTGTGTGTGTGTGTGTGTGTGTGTGTGTGTGTGTGTATTGGCACCTTTTTATCTATTTTTTTTATTATTAGATATTTTCTTATGAGACTAAATTTAGACTGGGGTCATGGAGGATCACTGTCTCAAAAATGGAGGAAAACATCTTAAAGGGGACATAGCATGCAAATTCCACTTTGTTAGTGCTTCTACAGGTTAATGTGGGTATCTGGCATGTCTACCAACCCAAAAACTCTGGGGAAAAAACACTCGCGCGTTTTGTTATAGTTCCTCTAAGTCAGAAACGTCATGCTTGAGCGACTCGATTGCGCTTCCTGGGTATTGTGTCGTAACAAGGAACTGGAAGTCTCCTACATGGTCTTGGCCCCCCGTCCCCCACACTCGTTACTTCCGGTTTACACCGAGGCTGCGAGGCAGCGCAGCGCCGTTCCCAAGCACGCAGCCGGGCTGTTCACACAGGACGAGCATTTCTCCGCTGGTCAGCCCGCGATTCACTCACATGTGGCATTTGTCTGGATCGTTGGGACCGGGAGGCTGCAGCAGCTGCTCGAGCGACCGCCGCTCTCCCGTGCGTGAGCTGGAATTTGTGTCAGCGCCACACAGCCAACAGTGTGGAAGACTTCCGCAGTGTTCAGCGCTACTGTAACCCCGAACCCCGACATTCAACGGGTACAACAACAAGCGGGGGAAACAGAATCGCGGGCTGACCTTATATATACAGTCTATGGGGCTGACCAGCGCGAGAAATGCTCGTCCCGTGTGAACAGCCAGGTCGGCGCGCTTGAGAACGTGGCGCTGCGCTCAGCAGTGTCTTCCACACTGCCAGCTGTGTGGAAGACTTCCGCAGTGTTCAGCTCTACTGTACGCCGGGTTACAGTAGTTACGCCGGGTTACAGTAGTTACGCCGGGGTACACCGGACGCGGAAGCGCAGCTGCGAGGCAGCGCAGCGCCGTTCTCCAGCACGCAGCCGCCTGGCTGTTCACACGGGACGAGCATTTCTCCGCTGGTCAGCCCCATAGACTGTATATATAAGGTCAGCCCGCGATTCTGCTTTCTCCGCTTGTTGTTGTACCCGTTGAATGTCGGGGTTCGGGGGTAAATGATGGTCTTCATAGCCCCCCCCCCCTCTCTTTCTCTCTCTGTCTGTCTGCTTGTGTGCTTGTAGTGGATGGGCAGAGGGGGACATTTAATTATGTGATTGGGAAAATTAAAACTCCAGGACAACAAGGGGAATACAAAGTATGGGATGCATATTTGATAATTTATATCATATAAAATATGTAATTTATATCGTTTAAAATCATGGGGGGAGAGGGGGGAGGGGGGAGCTGGCTCATTAGCATTTAAAGGAACAGGCACTCAAAACAGGTCACTCTGTGGAGGGCTGTTTTATACAGGGTAAAAAGGGTGCTGTTTTATATGATCCTTGTGGTATTTTGACCAAAGTATGTTACAGACATTTCATTAAGACCCCAAGGAACCATATCAACTTGTGGTAAAATGGGCATGCTATGTCCCCTTTAAATCCCTTTTCAGCAGGCTGCATGTATGTGTCTACAAGTTCTTCTAAAATCAAGTTTTCTGAGGCTTAATACCAGTGAACAGAAATTGCTCCTGAAAATGTACTGCTATTAAATGAAACCACTGGAGTTGTGCAAGTCAGTTCCAGTTTTATTCCTAGTATTAGGGAAGAGGAACTTGTGTTGGGTCATCAATTAAGGCCTCACATCTACGAGAACAAAACTGCTTTGTTTTAAATTCTGTAACCTTGGACATTTTCTATTGTCTCCTTTGCAGTTATACATAGTTAATCTCTATAAACAGTGTAAACGGTCTAAACAGTATAGTAAACTAGGCAAGGAACAAGATTTTGGGGCCGGAAGTCTTCTGGTTTCTTTTGCTAGTTTGACCAATCACGTAAAGAGTCTGTTTGGAGAGCAAAAGAGGTGGAATAGATTGACTGAAAAACATTGGCTCTCAGCTTTTTAATTTATCTGCATTCAGATGCAGATAGCTCTTAATAGAGATTATCTATACAAAAAGTAAACTGTAAACAGCGTATAGAGAAAAGAAGACAGAGTCTTGGCCTGGATATCTGCTGCCTACACCAGAAGCCCCAAAGTATTGGCCATTGCCCCCAGAGGCTAATGTATTGTCAGACCTATATACAGTCTATGGGTCAGACGATAGGCCATGGTATATCCAAGATTGTAAGAAGCTTGTACATGTGATTGAGTCTGGAAATCCGTGTCCATATTCATGCCTCTGTCAGTGTAGCCTTTAGATGCCAGTGGGAAACTATAAACATATGCAATGGAAAGGTCATGTGGCTATTTAGCAATGGATAATGAATGATTTATGTCCTCGGTGATTAGATTTCCTTTACCATATATCTATTTTTATGTCAAAGTTCACAATAATTACAGTCAGGGACTCCTGCCCTTGTTTTGTCAGCATAAAATTGAGATTATGCAGTTTGAGCCTATTGTTGGAGTGAGGAAATAAACCTAGATTTGTGTTTCATAGAAAGATCCATGGTCCAGATAGAACATAACAGGAACCTAAGAGAGGACGAGGCCTCAGCATTTTAGCAAAAACACAGCCCTTGATTTCAACTCTTGTGTTTTTACTCTGGAGTCAGTTGTGACTCAGGTCTCCACTGTGACCGTCCAGTCAGAACTGAGTCATTCGGGCAAACGTCCACTGAGACGAGGCCGGAGCGTAGGACCCAGCGGTGCACTGCGACGCCAGAGTGGAAAAACCGAGAGAGGGAGAGGGACGTGGTGGGAAGCGAGGCAAACCGTAGGGGTGAAGCATCAGGTTACAGTGTACATTCCGCCCAGACGCCATGTCGCCCAAACAGAGGAACACCAGCCTCCCTCGCTGGCTTAATGCACCAGACAAGGGCAGGTCTTATACTGTAGTGCTGATGCACCATCTTATAACACTGCATTCCATTAGTCTCCAGTCTTACATAACACGTCTCATTTACGGCTTTTAAGGTGATTTTCATGCGCTGAATATTTTATGATACAGCATTACTGCATTAATTGATTCTCCTTGTCTCTGTCATGTTTTCCTCTCCACATCTGTGGACTGAAAATCCAGGTTAGGTCTCTGGCTTATGTTTCACGCACCATATTACTTCTACTGTGTGTAGTTAAATGGATCAAACGTGCAGTTGACACTCCTGCTAACGATACTTTTTGACTTTTAAAAATAATCCGTAAGCAGGGTTGTATGTAGGGGTGAGGTGTGTGTTTGTGTGCAAATCTGTGTTTGTCTACTAAAGACAGGCCTTGAACAAATTGTTTCTGGCCCTGAGGTGCTGTCTCCTGTCTGTCAAAAACAACACCGGGGTAACAACATCCAGCGGCAGACAGGCGGAAGGGTGGAGGCACGACAAAGTTTTCAGTGACACTTAAGATCACATTAAAAAAAGACAGTTGATTGAGTAAGTGTTCATGTTTACACCTGTAGCCAGGCAGCCTGCTGAAGTGAGGGAAGGATTGGTATGCATGTAGTAGGAGCGGATTCCTCTCTTTGCCCCACATTCACCTCATGTGCCATTGATCCTCTTCTCTGTGTTGTTGTGTCTCCATGAAGGTATGGCAAGATTGTGTCAACCAAGGCCATCTTGGATAAAACCACCAACAAATGTAAAGGTGAGTAAGTGTTGCTTTCACTTATGCTGTGGAGTTTTGCCTGCTTATCTAAAGAATACTTCTACATGTTGGGAAATGTGTTCATTATCTCTCCTGCTCTATTATTTTTGTATGTTGAATATGAAGCTATAGCCAGAAGACAGCTCAGCTCAGCCAAAAACTGCTCTGTCTAAAGGTTAAAAGATTCACCTGCCAGCACTAAAGCTCACAAATTAAGATGCCACGTCTAATGTATTTTATCTTAATTTAGGAAAAACCTCTGAGCACACACAGCTTCCAGTCTTGACACTAGATGAAGCTAAACACTAAGTTAAGCTTAAAATGTAAAACATAAATGCATATCTTTTTTGCATTGTTTATTTAGTAAAATAAAAGTTTTCATATCTGTGCATATCGTCAAGTATAAACGCAAATACCCACATGTCTGTGAAAGGCTCACATCAGCTGCTTTTATGGGCCAACCAATAAATTGGTCAGGCACCAGTTTGAAGTGCACTCACAGAGGAAGCCAGAAACCCATCTGTGAACTAGTATTAAAGTGATGTAATTGTAAAGTGACGCTCGACAGCCAAAGAAAAGAAATGGTTAAAACTGACGGGTGCTAAGATTATCATGACCAACAAGACCAATAAGACCAACTCAAACATTGTGACCACAATTTAAGAAGAAACAGCTTGAGCTGTGTGTATTCCGCAGAGAAGATTCAGTATTTTGATCAAATAAAACTGAAAAGAGATGCTGTAGTCCGCCATTGTTGATGTTTTGCTTGAAATCAAGGCGCAAGTGTTGCTGGGTAATAAGAAGAGATGCATAGAGTGACGTATACAGTGGTGCAATGGCGTGGCTCTGTGCTGGCTCAAGCCTGTGGAAAAGCAAAGTGGTTCTTAAAAGGTTTGAAAGGTGAACCAACTCCAAACCAGCCCACAGACACAATAGCACACAACAGCATAGACCACCACCACGCATAGGATTTGGTGTAAGATCTTAAATGATCCTATGCAGAAGTATAAACCACAACAAAACATAAAAGCAGCATAAACAGAAATATGTCTTTTCTTTTTACAGGTTATGGCTTTGTAGACTTTGACAGTCCAGCAGCAGCACAGAAAGCTGTTACAGCTCTGAAGTCCAGCGGGGTCCAGGCTCAGATGGCCAAAGTAAGAACCAGCAAACTCTTCATACGACCACCTCTACTTTCACCTGCAAATCTGACCCGCCACATTCAGGTCAACGATCCGATCTTATCTGACCTTTCTCTAAAACGTATTGATCTGTGACGAGCCTTCAGCTAAACTTTGACCCTCAAGTCAAAGACTTTCTGCCCTGGCACACGTTTGTACTCTCTGTCATGTAAGAGGTAATCTGTTACATGCTGTGGCCTGATTCCCAGTTAGTGTCCTGTTGGAAAGGGGACAAGATAAACTCTGTTTTGTAGGGAGGCGTGCGTTCCATCATACTTCATTGGATGAACCTGAGCCAATGCAGCTGAACCAACCAGTCCTCTTTGACTTTCTTTTCGTTCCCATTTTGACTTCATGGCTCTCCTCTCCCCTCACACTCTGGTCTCTGTGCTTGTGTATGTTGCTAACCTGCTCCTGTTGTAGTGCTTGTTCAGAGCTCTTTGTCCGAGCGTCTGCAGTCAAAGCAACTCTTGTCGGCCCATTAAGCTGATCCCTCTGGCTCTCAGGCTCCCCATTGAGGGAACCTAGGGGAGGGTGCCACTACACCCACCGTCAATGGGACAGGCACAATAGGCTGGCATTGTCCGTCGTCTGGGCCCGGGCCTGGGGCTGACACCAGCACTTAATACGCTCCACCCCACTGTGCCCGCCCACTCCCTCTGTCCCGCATCCAAACAGACCCACTGCAATGTAACACCAGGGTCTCCCTCAGCCCAGCCCTGGAAGACTGTAACAGATCCACGCAGCCAGTTGATCTGAACCAGTCCAAGTGCAACTAAATCCTGAGTCTAAGTTCACTGTACCTCCTCTGTAAGAGTGCCACACAGTCCTGTGTATTTCAATACCTGGCAGGTGCAACCGGACACCAAACCTCGACTCACCCAGACAACATGTGCTCGGTCAGAGGTGTTGATAACCACTATAAAAACTTAAATATACACAGCTGCCTCCAAGTCACGGGGGTTACTTCATGTCACAGAAAACAGTCTAAAAATAGTGTAAAAAATCTGTTTAATATCAAACTCTAGAGTGCAGCCTCACCTGTTTGCACCCTCACCATGGCTGCTGCAGTGTTGTTCACAAACACAACGAGCCACACCTCGCTCCCTCTGTCCTCAAGAGTGCGCTCCGTCCCTGAGCTGGGCCACCCCAGCCTCCAGGCCGCGGACCCAGAGGAGCCGTGTGCGCAGTGGCAGGGGAACAATGGCAGAGATAAAAATAGAACCCCTCCGACGTCCCAGCACCTCTCTGTTGAAACTCGGCTTGCACGAGCCACTCAACACACAAGCAGGCAACTCCGCCAAACACACCTCGACACACCTCGACACACAAGGGTTCACCTAGGGCCGGGCACAAAAAAATGCATTGAACACACAGCAGCATTTTCAGTGTGAATGTGAAACGGGATATTGTGTTTACTAGCCAAGGCAAAGAGTAAACAAAAAGAAGAAAAGCGAGGGAGATTTTTTTCCATTTATTCCTTTATCATAAATCCTCGAACATTAGTCTTGTGTGGCTAATGACCTCTTGTAGTGTTCCACTGCGTTACATAATGGTTGTACTGCCGCACCCAGAATGACGACAATCACAGATCCACTTGCCAGGTGGCTACACATAAAGCATATACATATAACTGGGTTTAGGACAGCTGTTTAAATACCATAATTGCTTTTATGAATCCTTCATAGTCAGATCAACACGCCTGTTAAATTTGGCTGAACTCTTGTGCCTCCCTGTACCAGCATCTGCACACTGGCTGTCTAACATGTTAAACGCTTGGATCAGTCTTTCTCAATTGATTATATCTCGAATTGTTCCACTTACATCTGACAGTTTTTTGTGCGTGTAAAAAACATAATTATTTGTGGTTTGCAGAGCGATCACAGTGTCAGGAAGAAGGAAGAAAAAGGACAATGATAGAGATAAAAGATACTTTGATTAAAGAGAAGAGCCTCTTAATCAGCGCACCCTCATCTATCCTCTTCCTTTTTTTACTCTTTTCATCCTCCTCTTTCATTACCCAAATTAGTCGAGACCCTTCCACTGCCTATCCAGTCAGTTCCCACCCCCTGTACAAAACACCAGCTCTTTAAGCCACTCACTTCTCCCACCTTTCCTCTGCTCTGTCCTCTTCCTTCACCCTCTGTTTTCCCCTCTCCTGTTTTAAGCCCGGCCTCTTTCCTCCTGGTTGCCAGGCTCCTGTTGCTCTGTGAACTCTTTAACTTCATGCCTGGCTTCCTGTCTGCTTCTGCACAGTCGCACACAAAGTTTCACTGTCGATGTAGTGCCATAAAATTTGTCTGAATCCTTTCTTTGATTCACTTTTTATTTACTTGAAATTAACCAGATCTCTTAGTTCCACCAAGATGTGTGACTTAATCCAGCTGGCAGACAAATTAACACTCACAATGTGTCAGTATATTAAAGTGGGCATGTGGATTTGTAAAGAGGCAGTGACACGGCATGGGTAACAAATTATTCAAGGTGTCAGTTTATTTTAAAAGCACTAACAGCATAGAAAACACTTTATCTTTACTGTACAATGATGCTTGACATGAATATTATGAAGGATTAATGTTCATTAAAGACTGATAGTAAGCTGCCTACACAGAAATCTCAGCTGCACGAATTTTTTTAAAGAGACAAGAAATGTTCCATCAGTAATTGCACTGAAAGAGCAAAGTTGTCTTTAAAGTCAGTAGAAGCACTTTTGGTTCATATCCTCCACTGACATACAGCACCTGAGAGGAGGGAAATAGCTGCTTTTGCACAGATACTTGTTGTATTGCAATGAAACTAAAAGTAGCCAGCTAAAAGGTGAGCTAGCAGGTACCTCCCCTATGGAGGCTTGAGTCTTTGGGTTTTTTTGTTTCTGAAAGCAGGACTTATTGATTAATGAATTCACCTTTTGTAATCCTTACACTCAAATCCCTGCGCACACACTCAAATATACCCTGCTTGTGCTTAGATTTCTTGCACGTGAAGTGTCTACTCTTGGATTCTTCCTCTACTCTTGGATTTTTTTCTTCTGCGCTTTTTAGTGCAACTAGTCCGTCAAAATTCCCAAACCAATACATTCCCGGCGTAGTGATGATGATTGAAATTGCCCCGCCCGCAAAAGAGACTCAAAGACCACTCTTTTGAATAAAGTGAAGAAAAAACCCTCATATGACTCCTGCAGTGGCCGCAGGATCAGTTCCAGGACTTTGCTGCATGCCTTCCCCATTCTCTCTCCCCATTTCACACTTGAACTGTCAATAAATGCTCAGAAATATCTTAATACATTTTAAAAAGCACTGGTATTATGACATCTCTTCATTTATTTGCAAAAAAGAGAGATGTGTTTATGAACTAACTTCTACGTCCACTTCCTGCACAGCAACAGGAACAGGATCCCACCAACCTTTACATCTCCAACCTGCCCGTGTCTATGGATGAGCAGGAGCTGGAGAGCATGCTCAAGTCCTTTGGCCAGGTCATTTCCACACGTATCCTGAGAGACGCCAACGGGACCAGTCGCGGCGTTGGATTTGCCAGGTTGAGTCTATAGCATCCTGACATAATATACTACACCATAATGGCCCATAATGATCTGAGCATGAAGCTTGAGTGCAATTCTGGCTCGTCCGAACTCAATGTAAACAGCATTCCACAAGAAGGATTAAATTTGACTGGGGTTTTATTTCAGGATGGAGTCTACGGAGAAGTGTGAGGCCATAATTCAGCATTTCAATGGGAAGTTCATCAAGACTCCTCCAGGAGTGCCTGGTGCGTGGAATGTATTGTAGGAATCTGATATTGTTGTTGTTGGTGCCAGAGCGCCATTTTTTTTGTTCACTGTATTTACTCGCTGTTGTTTGATCTGTTGCTTTCACAGTGCCCTCAGAGCCCTTATTATGTAAGTTTGCAGACGGAGGTCAGAAGAAGAGGCAGAACCAGGGGAAGTATCTCCAGAACGGACGGCCCTGGGCTAGAGACGGAGACACGGTACCATGAATGATCTTTTAGCTTCCTGTCTTTATATGTTAAGATTTCCTGTTAGAAATTAAAGCAGGAACGTGTTTAAACGTTTTTAGGTTGATCTCTCTCTCTGTGTGTGTGTGTGTGTGTGTGTGTGTGTGTGTGTGTGTGTGTGTGTGTGTGTGTGTGTGTGTGTGTGTGTGTGTGTGTGTGTGTGTGTGTGTGTGTGTGTGTGTGTGTGTGCGCTGACTGTGTGAGTACAGAGACTGCGCTGGTGTGTGCATGATCTCACTGGTTCTGAATCCTGTGTATTGTTTTCCCAGGGAGGAATGGCGCTTGCGTATGACCCTACAGCCTTACAAAATGGGTGAGTGGTATGCGCGGACTGACTGAAAACAGTCCCAGCCCTACAGGAAAATAAGTGCTGAACTCAAACTCTGATACAGTCCTGCCCCCTGCTGGGCATCAGGGGGAAATATAATTTTTTTTAAATGTATTTTCAGGCATAAGTGAGGTTGTTGCCATGGTGTAGATACTTCATGCTTTCTGTGCTTGTCTGTTGGGTAGATTCTACTCCTCACCCTACAGTCTGGCTCCAAACCGAATGATCGCCCAGACTTCCCTCTCACCCTACATGCATTCTCCTGTGTCATCCTACCAGGTTGGACATTTCCCTGTACTCATAATTCACATAATTTTTTTTCTTGCCCGACTGAAATTCATTTTCTGTTGCTTTTAGTGTGCAGAACCCTTAGAGTCCACATTATATAACTTAACAAAGCACTCATAGTATTTACCTAGGTTCCTTCTTCTTATTTTTAATAAATATAGTCTGGAAACTTACACAAATATAGTCTGGAAACTTACACAGGATGATAGAAATGTTGAACCAGCAGATCAAATATAAGAGCATTTCATGTTGTGTTCCCTGCTCCACAGGTGCACAGCCCATCCTGGATGCACCATCAGTCATACCTCATGCAGCCAGCTGTGAGTATCACTCCCTAATCCAGCATATCCTGTCTTCATACTTCATCTCTGTTCACCATTAACAGTCACTAAGTTCAACTGTAATTTACTTTATACACTCCTGTCGCCACCTAAGATGTTCCCTTACAGATACAAAAGTCTTTAAAGTAAATAAGTGTAACCCAGATAAAACTCAAAAACCTCGGTTGTGCTTTACTGGCACACTGGCAAGTTCTGTTTTAAGAGCAACGAAGAAGAAGGGATTTCTGGTAGTTAAACAGCGACATTTACTGTTTGCAAGAGGAGTGGCAGCGCTGCCAGTGACAACACAAGCATTAGGCCATACAACAATGACAGCAAATATTACTCCTGTACAGGGTTAGTAGCTTACAGCTTTTAACATTCGTTACACACTATAAGTTATTTGTTTCAATGCACTGGTATTACTGGATCGGTACTCTGTATCAACTTTCCATGTTCCATTGTGACTAAGACGGATCAATGTGTGTTTGGCTCACATGCGACTGATTTTAAGCACATTTGGTCTTCGATGAATAATAGTAATTCAGACTGTGACATTCATATTTGTGTTTGTTTCTGTGTATTCACAGGGTACAGTTCTTACCCCAACAATGGATCACGCTATGTCCATTCAACCCACGTCCATGATGGGACCTCTCACCCAGCAGCTAAGCCACCTGTCCATGGGCAGCACGGGCACAGTCAGTACCAATCGCACACACACATATCCGCTAAGACACAATGATGATTGTCATGTCTAACTGTCCTCAAGTTTAGTTCTTAATGTTGATTATCACACACCATTTGTTTTTTCCTCTCTGCCTTCTCTACAGTATATTCCGACCAACACAACTATGCAGGGGACCTACATCCCCCAGTATACCCCAGTGCCTCCCTCCAGTGTCCCATTAGAGGTATGACGCCGGCCTCAACCTCTTTGCAATAAGTGGATGCCCAGTTATTATATTTCCTAGAGGGATTTATTTACTACAAAAGAAGCTGCTGCTTTTAGCGTGCTAGCTCTCATTCATATTTATTTCAAGGAGTGGCAGCCTTAGAGGAGGTTCATGTGAGGACTGGAGGTATTTAATAACAGGTAGAAACAGGTGTTGTGGCTTTGGCAATCCCTTCAATGCAGTGTAATAATATTCCACGAGAGTTTTTTAAAAATCTTTTTCACATACCAGATGGGGATTCATTTGTCTCCTGGTTTCATGTTTTTCCTCTTTTTTTCCTGTGTTGGTTTTGTTGATTTGTTTCATTTTAATTTTATCAGCTATTTTTTCAATTCGGTATCAATTCTCCTTTTTAGTTTTTCTTCAGCCGACCTCATACTAAGGGGGATGAAATGTCTGAGCCAATGGTAAATTTTAGTTTTGAATCACTTTAGCCCAAATTATGTCACATTGGAATTTTATCTTATTATTATCTGATGAAAAACACAGGTTGAATGAGTATCTACTGGTAACTTGCTCCTAATACTCACTGTGCTCCATGCTGTGCTCCTTGTGTGCTGTGTAGTCCTGGTGTGTTCCCTCCAGCACAGGACACTGAACTGCTGCATTGGAAACAAGTCAAAGTCTGTAATACTTGGTCTCCTTATGCCCATTGAGGGTAAACCCTGGGATCTCCGATGGGTGATTGGTTGTGACTCAATACAGACAACTGTGCCTGTCAAGCTGCTATTGACTTAAACACCCTTATTTATTTTTTAAAGATATTTTAGGGGTTTTATCATATTGACAGGAAAGTGGACAGCAAGTTTGAAATGGGGAACTGATCTTGCAGCTGCTGCCGGAGGACTCAACCCTCGTATGTGCAGCAACAAGCACAAACAAGCACATTAAACTGACTTATCATGTCTGGGAAGATCTTTGAGACAAAATATAGTTACACCGACAGTGCAGCTAAGTGAGCTTTATAGCTGTGAACTAGCAGCGCAAATCGTGTGTAATGGATTTACAGGATTTACGGTGTAGAATTAAGGGTGTGGAGGCAGAATTGAGCTGGTGTCATTGATAAACTTTAAAATCAGACAGTTCCTCTTTGGTTCATCCACACAAAAACATATGATGTCTCTAACTTGAAGGGGAGGCCAGTGGGAAAATACAGTATGTCGTCATCTTTGTGTCTTTGATCAAATCTATTGTACTGGCACATGGTCATGAATCATCAATTTTTTTAACCTGTTGTCTTTTTCAGGAGAATGGCGGTCAACAGCAACAGATTGCCATGGAGAATCCCGGGGAACACACAAACTACTCATACCAACACACCAAGTGAAGCTAAGGTAGGACAGTGACATTGACCTGTAGGTGTTTGTCATATTACTGTTATGGCAGACTGTCATGTCGGAGGATGTCTGTTGTTTCAGAAACAAATCAGTACCCTTTGTATTCTGATTGGGAGAAACCTAGAGGAATGTTGCCTCTCATTAGCTGATTGATAGAAATGTAGTATGATGTGAGGGGAGGACAATATTTATAAATGTGCTGTCCAACCACCGCAAAGCTGTTTTGATGCATAAACAAATAAGTAAAGCTTGAAAACTTGAAAAGATGAGAAATAGGAAACCACACCAGTAAATATTTTCATTAGTAGATCAAATGTCTGAGTGTAATGTGAAAGAGGTGACTTGTAGTGATGGCCCCCCAGAATTTAAATCAAAATTAAATCTGTAGAATGTGTACAGAGGCCAGTGGTTGCTATGAGGCATGATGATGTTTTATGGTATTATTATGTCAGTGTTGACTTTTCAGATGTTCCTCTGCTCTCAAGTGGCCAAACAATCAGTTCATGCAGATGAACATGCATACCAGTTTTAGATTCAATTTGGAAGTACTGTTAATATTTTCTATAAATTTTTGCCACCATGTTGAGGTTACTGTTGGATCAAAACCTGGAAACATTGGTGTTTAGTGGATATCTGATCAAACTTTGAGTCAAACCTGCCTTCACTAGTTTATTGTGAAGCAGATTCTGTGAAAAGGTTCCTTCACTTGACAGTAAGAGATAATCTTTCAGTCAAGACGTTATTAGTCCAGTATATTAACCAAATCTGTTTGTTATATTTAATTGCAAGGTCCTACTTGTATATTTGCTGTGAGAAACACATCATTCAGCAAGTTTGTCATTTGACAATTGAGAAAGATTATTTATTACCTTGCACCTCCGCATAACCAGGAGCAGGGCATTGTTTTCACCCCCGTCTGTGTGTGTATATACAAAATAACTCAAATATGGACGGAAACTTGGAGGGAATATTACTTGGGATTGTATCTCCAGGTGATTAACTTTTGTTGTGTGTTTGTGAGAGACAGCGACAGTTGGGCAAAGAGCGCTGCACACAGCACTACGTCAGAGAGCCTTTGTGTTGTGTAAGAAACTGTGGCAGGACAAATATACAGGAGACTTTATAGTGTGTATATAGGCTATAATATTATACAATGCTTGTGCAGGGTCGTATTGCTCGTCATTACAATATATACATTGCTTAGTGCTCTGGTGTGTGTGTAGCAGATTGATTGCTGTTGCCTGATTCTGATGAATTGTTTTCTAAAAGCTCTGTGTCTTGGCAGCGCATCCATACTGTGTTGTGTGTTTTCCAGCAGGGTGGGGCCGAGGGCACAACATGAATCCAACCAAACAGGATTCAGCTGGAAGAGATCTGTGCTCCATACCATCACCAAGAACCTGGACTTGAACATGGATAACAAAAGGAACATGTGTGTGCGTGTTTGCTATGAGTGTGTGTGTCTGTGTGTGCTATGAGTGTGTGTGTGTGTTTGTGTGGTGTGGTGTGTGTGTGTGTGTGTGTCTGTATTTTTTTTTTAAAAAACACAACACTTACTTCATTGGACTTTTCTGCTCACATCCTCAAGAGTTGATCAACCAAAGGTGGGAATCTTCTTCAGATAAGCTTAGATCTATTTTGATAACTGACAAAGGAACATAACAAGAAGTTTAAAGAAAATAAAAACACAGAAAAAAAACTTAAGAGAGGAGGAAAAGACACAGAGCATTATTTTTGTGCACGTAATATACAAATTCTTATTTTTAAAAAAGCATTCTGTATGTTTCAGAGTGATTCAAGGAAGAGTTGAAACACAATGTGTCTTTTATTTTTTTGTAAAATATGCAAACCTTTTATTTCCTGATGTCTGTTGTTGGACATTCTACTTGCAGCAGCGGGAGTGGGGAGGGGGTACAGGGCGACTAGTTGTACAGATTGAAACTCTTACAAACACTTGTGCTGTTCTGGTGTGTCGAGTCATCGTCAAACCGCGGGAGGCAAACCGTTTAAAGCTACTTCTTCCTGTAACTGCTGCAGAGATTTCTATTCACGCACAGATGATAAAAAAAACACTGTTTATAGTTTAGTCAAATTTATTCCTAAACAAAAATTTAAACCATTCTTTCATAAGTGAACAAAAGACAATCAATCAATTCTATTTATATTTGAACTATAGTTCTATTTTTTAGGGTTTTTAGATCATGGAAACACATTTATAGAAATAAAGTTATTTAATACTGTAGTCGCTTAAGAAGAGACGACACAGACTTTACTGGTGAGCTCTAATATTTGGCTCATAAACATTATACTAATGTGTGATGGTTGGATGAATTTTATTTCAATTTAAAGTCTTTGCACCATCAACAGTCTCCATCGAAAGACACCTGTTCATTCAGTAGTCGTCCTGCTTTATTGTAATGTAGCTCCATATTACATCCGAGCCCATGGGAAGTGGTTTTAAGCGGTTTTGTTGTGGCAAACCTTCAGGTATCATCCCATTCATCCTGTGTGGGAGGGATGAAGTGAACATGCTTAGACCCGAGTAGTTAAAGGGGACTTACGGTATTTTTCAACTGGGTTCTACGTTTATAAACATGGGTGTGTGAATGAATGATAATTATAAAAACTTCTGGAATCGCTCCAGTAGACTGCCTCATGCCGGCAGAGGCTACAATGTGATCTTATGGGGCAACTGCGACAGTCCATGAAATATCCACTATAAGTGTTTTATTTCTCCTATAAAAGACTTTAAAACAAAGTTTTTCTGGGTCTTTGCTAAGAGTCTGGCAACAACACATCTCCCTTAAGATTCCATTGTAGCAACTGTCCCTGTGTAACAGGAGGTTATGGCATGTACCATTCATTTACACACCAACTTTTAAAAAGTTAGGGCCCAGGTTGAATAAATACTGTAATTCCCCTTCAAGATTACTGAAACATTTTGTGTAAAAAGAACAATGCAGTTACTAAATTAAAGATGAAATCAAATAGCAGACTAACAAGATCCCTGAGAATAATTTGTCTGAAAGATAAGGGAGTTGTAAGTCTTTTTTTGGTTTTCAATGCTGCTGTCGTCACCTGAGTTTGATTCTCTGTCAGTGATTTATTTTTAGTTTGTAGAAAGTTAAATGTTTTCTGTTTTTATTTTTCTCGTCTGTCACTTGAAAACCTTTTGTGCTAATTTGCCTTAATTTTTTGATGGCTTTATCTTTGAAGTATATACAATTTTAGCTATAGATTTTAGCTTCCCCTAGAGAGTAGATGTTAGCTTTTCTCAGCGTAGGGAACGATGCTGTTTTCTCGTGCACATCAGGTTTTTGTTTTACGCTTGAGTTTTCCGTTCCCATCCTCGTGTCTTCTGTCCTGATACGGTCAGGCCTGTTTGTAGAGAGCTGAACCAAACTATGACTTCATGTCGCGCTGGTCCTCAAGACTCATACCAATGCTCCATCAGCGTCTGTGGCTCTGAAAGGTTTCGTGCAAAACAAGCCCAGGTATGTTTCCATCGGCATTTTGAGTGAAGCTCATTTCACCACATTCAGTACATCCAAATATGTTGAACTTTAATTTATACAGACATCAAAACTGTAGATATGTAGATAATAGAAATAATGGTTTTACCAAGGACTGCTCACTAGACCATGGAAGTGCCATTAAAGATGATTCTTACAGCCTTTAGTGAGACGGCAAGTATAAATGAATTTGTGAGTGATCCAAAATTCTGCAAAAACTGTTTTTAGCTCAGCCTTAATGTTGTTTCTCTGGATCAACTGCCTGATCTTTCATAGGATTGACACTAAGTTGTATATACTAAATGGCGACAGGCCTGTTTGAATGCCACCGAGTCATGTCAGTCGAGTTAGCTGTAGGACTTCAAGCTTTTTAATTCCCGCTCTTCAACCGTTCATGTGTGAATCCACTGAAGAGACACAGTGTGATGGCGTTTTTGACGCAGTTTGATGATTCTGTTTCTGTCTTTGTGTTGTGTTTTTTTTCACGTGTCATCTTTTTGCTGTGTGTTTCTCTGTTGTTCACCTCTGCAACCAAAGATGTTGTAGCCACACTTCCTTTAGCTCTCTTCTTTTAGCCACAGATGAGCCGCTCTCATCCGCAGGCGACCAGTCTGTCGTCTGCCGCTGGATAAAATGCATTCTTTCACTTCTGATGGATTCAGAAAGAGAAAGATTGCAGAAAGAGCGTTTACATGCACTCAATACGACATGTGGTGTTTTATTATTGTATTGTTTTCACCATGTGAGTCTGTGTGGGTTTGTCATCGTGGTGGTCCTGGAGACATCCACTGTAGGGGCCAGCTGTGGCTCAGGAGAGAGAGCGGGTTGTCCACTTATCAGCCGGTTGGTGGTTCGATCCCTAGCTCCTTCAGTGTGTAACACTAGAAAAAGCACTACATAAATCCAGTCCGTTCCATTTACTGTAGCAGAAACTACACTACATTTTCATTTAGCTGACGCTACCATCTAAGAAGACATCTCCATTCATTTGACAACACATGTGCAGCAAAACAAAATACAGACACAAGCTGAAAGCACCGGATGACAATTGAAGTGATGAATCTGGCTGGGACGTATTTGTTGTTCAAGTACGTCCTCGTCAGTGGTGTTGGAAAATTTATTTTAATTGTAAGTTAATGTAATTAGCAAAGGACTACGTTAAAAGCGTATATCTGCCATGATATCTGAAGCTATTCTCTCTATTGACAGATTTAGATTTCGGTCTCAATTACAAACCTGTGAGGTTGTGAAGACAGAATTTGTCCACAGACAGAAGAACAGACTTACTTACACCTAGTGCACACACACACACACACACACACAGTGAAAACAATGCCAGCCATCCTGTGGCGGCTGGGGATCATTTAGTAAAAGTACTCATGGCGTGGAACATCACTCAGCTGCTGTGATGGTCTCTCGTTCACATTAAGACAGCTGCAGGTTTTGTCTGAACTTTTTTGGGCTCCAACATATCAAAATCTTTCATTTGGTTTTCAAAATCAACGACTCAATAAATGATCTGGTTCTGTTTACATGTATTAATAGAATCATGAGTTGCCCTCAGTACATGTCAATGTTGCAGTGCATGTAAACCGACTCACTATGAACTTCTACAGAGCGCAGCTTTTATCAGAGATTTCTGACACGAGAGCTCATTTTGTAAATAGTCTTTTTTTTCTCTCTTGACACCATTCTGTTTGATTCTTCTTGTGTGTTCTCTTGATTTTTTTTTTATCATTTAAAAACCTGTCCAGATAACACAGTGACGAGCAAGTTTTCAGATTCAGTGCACCATGAAGGAAAATGTCATGGATATTGTTTATATGTTCAGAGAAATTATATTCCATGTATTAGCCATCACTTTTAATACAAAAACAGGATTTTGGAACTATGAAATGACCACTTGTTACAATACAGTGTTTATTTATTTTATTTTATCTTTTTACAAACTTACAAACAAAAGGAAACCGCGATGCTCCAAAAAGAGTTAGCATCATGAAAATGAACCTTAAGTTACATGTAGATTGTAGTGATACTATGATCAGTGGTGTACTGTATAGACAGTACACGATATTTGAAAAGGAAGATCTCCTTGCACTTATTATTCTTGGTCCACACCAATTTTAAATGTTTTTTGTTTTTTTTTGTAGATTTGACGGCTTATTTCATAGCTTCAAAATGGTTTGCTGCTAAAACAGGATTTCCAAGCAGGTGGTTGGATGTTGCCATGTCTGGATTTTCAAAATGTCTCCTTTCATTTTGATATAGTTGATACTAGTGGCCCCTTTTTCTATTTTACATCTTCATTATACTGATATCTAGAAACAGTTCACTACTATCATGCTATTGGGCAGTTGAAAAAACGTGTCTCTTGTTGCTCAACACTGTATGAACCAGTTTTGTGTGAATCACCAACGTTTTGAAAATGCGACAGGCTCGTCCCACTTCCTGCTTGTGAACAGTTTTCTTATTTATACAAGAACTCATTTTGTACAGTTTTGTTAGAGGAAAGAGGTTTTGATATTTGGTTATTTGGCAAAGCCACTTGGCTTCTTTTGTCTTCCTGTGCCAGAGTTGCTAAAATTGTCTGTAACTTGTGTTTTTTTATTGATTGAGATAAGATTTTCCTTCTTTCTTGGTTTTCTCTTTGAATTTGAATATGTCCTTTTTTTTTCTTTCTTTTTTTTAATAAAAGTCTTGTTTCAATGCTCGAGTGAAGTGTGTTTTTCATCACTCTTACACTGGAGGGGCTGCATTGTCCTTTTTGTTGTAGTTGTTGATTAAGATGCTCTACGTGGAGTATTAACACATTCATACCTAGAGTGACACTCGGTAGAGCTCATACCTCGGCCAAGACCAAACAGTCTCCTTAAATCCAATCAAGCTGCAACATATTTCACTCACTTATATATATCATTTCTAAATATGCCTGATTTTTTATTTGCACTATTTCCTGGAGAGTTGGTGAAAATGTAAAAATCCGTTCAGTAGCTTTTATGTGATCCTGATGACAACGAAACAAACAAAGGAGTGGACAGGGGTGAAATAACCTCAGAGGTAAAAGTAAATAAATAAAAAATTCCTATGACCTGTAGAGGGCGATGTCTAATTGAGCTACTGATCGCTGTGTTACTGGTCGGTATCTTCATTACTTGACACTCTGATCCAAAGTAAATCACAACTGAGGAACAGGACGAGAGCTTCAGTCCAGTAGGAGAACTTGAAGTAAGAACCAAGTGCTAAATCAGTTCAACAGCTCAAAGTGTAGGAGATCAGGTGATGAGGTGAATAGAAAGTTCACAGTAAGTGGTCAGGTATGTTTGGGTGTGGTGTTAGGACAGGAGGTGCATGGAGAGCCCCTATGATGGGTCCCGACCCAGATGTCGCTCTAAACTCTGAGAGAATTTGAACTGTACCTCTGTACAGTCTTTATTTCTCTGTAGGTAAATCTGAATGATCATATCCAGCCACTCATCATATCCATTTTCTGAATGCTCTCATTATGTTGTAGGTGGAAGTGAATTCCACTGGAGATGGACAGGGACTTACTCCACTTTAAAAATTTGTAAGAAAGACTATAAACTCCTCCTGTTGCATTGTTGTGAGTGCAATATCTCAGGCATGCCTCGGGGGAATTTGTTGAAATTTGGCATAAATATTCACGTGGATTCATGGATTAGTTTGTTGGTTAAAGGTAAAAGTTCAAGGTCACTGTGACTGGACAAATTATATTTTTGGCCTCTTAAAACGCAATATTTCAAGATGGGAATGGGGGAATTTCTTCATATTTGGCACAAATGTTCACTTAGATTTGAACAAGTCCTGATGAGAATTTCCTGGTCAAAGGTCAGGGTCACTGCGACCTCAAGAAACATGTTTTTGGCCTTTGTAACATGAAAACTAGACTGGGAAGAATAATACAAACTCCCACTGAGCGAGGCCTGGAGAGACGGGTGGAGTCAAAGCCAGGATGTTCTTGTTGTGATGCAATAAACAAAAATTTGCCTGTGATTTCCCATCTGTACCCTAACTCTAAAAGTTATTAATTGAATGTCACAATACAGAAATACAGTAATCATTTATCATCGTTCACATGCAGGCCAGAAACATTACTGATTATGAATCTGTTTTATTTTAATAATCACAGTATTAAGTGTTCACAACTCATTGTCCTTATAAAAATATTATCATATGTCCAGGTAAATTCACTATACAGGTAAAACATTTTCTAATATTTAAATTCTGATCCTCAGCTCGTTAACGTGAAATTATTTTCTAACACATCCCAAAGGCCACAGTAACATGACGGAGGAATTGCAACTGATCATTAAAGGTGAGGTTGGTAATCTGTTTTCTGAAACACTTTTCTATTTGTTGAAAACCAACCTTAGCTTTAATGACTAAGACTACTGTATGCAAACACATTTTCCCTTTTGTGGTGGATTTTGTAAGCTTTAAGTCTGGAAGTTAGAATGTAAATCTCTCTCTCTCTCTCTCTCTCTCTCTCTCTCTCTCTCTCTCTCTCTCTCTCTCTCTCTCTCTCACACACACACACCTTTTAAAACACAAATTCTGTGATACTGTGCATAAAAAACAAGTATAAAACAAACCTAATCTACGCAGCTTGTGAAACTTTGTTTTTATCGAACAAACTCAACCCTGCTGAGCTTCAAATTGCAGATTTCCTGAATCGTCATTTCTGTCTTAGTAACGGAGATAAACAGAGAGATGCAGCCAAGGAAACAGATCTTACTCAACTCTGCTTCTAAACCAAAACAAAACCAGATTAACAGGAATGGCCAGCAGGAGTACAGTGAACCACTAGTGAGTTACGATGTGGATAATGTCAGGACAGAACCAGCAGCAGGATTGTACAGACGAGATTACATAACCAAAAGCAAAGAACTAACAGATTACTCTCACTCTTTTCAGCTTTAACACATGCATAAAAAATGGATATGATGACTCATCAGCAATAAACCTGACATCATGTTAAGCATGAGAGTAACAGATCCTTGGTCGCCTGACAGTTTGAAATAGTTCAGCCGACCAGTAGATGTGTAGCAGGACAGTGGATGAGGTTCCTCACTAGCGTCCTTCTCCCATGATCTGCAGCAGGAAGCTGAACAGGTAGATGATGTCCAGGTAGAGGCTGAGGGTGGCGAAAACATATTCCTCTGGACTGATGGAATAACGCTTGTTCCCCAACAGCATCTGAGTGTCAAACGCCAGGAACTGTCGCAGAAAGAGGAGGAGACAGAAGTGAATACGGTGACTTTTTGCTTTCACTAAGGAGGTTATGTTTTCACCCCTGTCCTTAATGGGTTCCTTGTTTGATTGTGAACAGAACAGGATTACCCATTTGGTGCAGATCCAGATACAAATCTGAATCTTATGAATTTAAATGTGGTTTTATAAGGGTACTGTTGGCAGACGTATGTCCTCTAGTTTCTATATTGATGAAGTATGTGACTCTCACCAGAGTGAAGAGGATGGCTCCTATCACAGCATAAAGAGCGTGTAGCCAGGGAACCTGTGCAACGAGACAAAAAGCATTTTAAAAAGCGTGTTAAGAAGGATAGCAGGGAGCTAATTTAAGAAACAGCAACATGCTTTTCAAGATGATCTGCAGGGCTAATCTGTTTACGCCCCCACAGCCAAATACAGCCAGCCCCTGAGGCATTAACCTGCAACTGTTGCTCAACTCATCATTAATCACTGCTATTTTAGACTTCTTCCAGGTCCTTCTGCTGGACTTACATATCCGAAGGGGACCACAATGGAGATGGTGATGGCGCAGAGAAGCATGACCATGCACAAAGAAAACAGCACGCCCTGACACGATGTGACGTCAATCTGCAACAAAAGCAAAACCGTGTGATGGGTTTGTCTCGGGGTGACGACGTCTCTCTGTTGTGTTGCTTGGAAGCAGTTTGAAGTTGTAATTAGTCATTGATAATTAATGCAGGGATCTTCTCACCTTGCTCTGGAAGCTGAAGATGGTGACAGAGAGACACACCAGAGCCGTGATTCCCAGACACAGCATCACTGATTTGGTGTTGTAAAAGCTAAAGGGAGAACACATATTATTATACTTGTTTTTATCTCTCATCCACCTTTGATGATTGAAAATCAGTGTGTCATACAGACACATGGGGATAAAAACATATATCCTATATTCTAGTTTATATATATTTACCTTGACACAAAACCCATCATGAAAGAAATGCTCAAAGTCTGTGAGGAAGAGGAAAAAGAAAGCCATCATTAGCTGTACGCCGAGTAAAGACCAGACTGTAATGTTCCATATTTCATACTGTGAGATACTCACGAAGATAACTAACAGGATGATGTTCCAGGGAAACTGCCGCCTGTTTAGGTAGGAGACAAAATCTAAATTATATCCGAGCAGCGTCCTGTGTTTCATTTGTTGTGTTATTATTTATAATGAACAGAAGAGTTACCTCAGATTTCCACAGCAGGAGAGTGCAATGTAGGTGAACAAGAACATCATACTGAAAGGTAGAGAAAAGTAAAAATAAAAATGTGTAAATAAAAGGTTGAGAACATGTAATGTGTCATGTACTGTGAGTTAAGATAAGATGATGTGTTTGCACTTACTAAGATGCCATGTACAAGCCAGGATGAGTCTGAATATAATACCTCACGGGGGCGCTGCAGACATAGGAAATTAAACAAATTAAATAAGTAATAGTTGCTCTGGTCAGAGTGATACATTTAAAAAGACTTATTACAGATAATCATAAGAAAGTGTTACCAAAATGTGAAGAGACCAACAATAGCCACAGTCACAAAAAGCTGAACCATGAGAATGGCGTAAACCTGCAGGGGGAGATAAATGATGTCAGAGTAATGGATCTGTCACTGGGACATGTACTTTTCTGTGTTTGTGTCATTTCTGTTAATAAATCATTTTGTCCAGTACCTTCCTGATGAAGGTCCGCCTGATGGTCTTGTCATCAAAGGAGAACTGAGCCTGCATCTCCTCATATCCTGAAGGAAGACGCAGGAAGGACATGTGTCAATTCGTTAGTCTTTGCAGAAACTGAGAATATGTTTTATGAGGCAGAATTAGTCCGAAAAACTGAAGGCATCATGTGAGTGGCAGGTTTGAATGATACGAACATGATTTTCTGTTTGTTAATGTGCAGATTTGCACAACACAGCTTGTAAACTTTAATATTGTGCTCTATTACAGGAAGTAATAATTATTACGACTTATTTTGTTTCACTTTCTACTTCAACATGTTTATCTGGTTAAACTAGAAAAAAGATTGTCAGTGTTGGTACATTTGTAACTAATAGAACATGTATTAGTACTACAAGGACATTGTTTGTACCTGCTGTGGCCTCCTGGTAAGTGGGGGGTTCATTGTCTTCACTGATCTGCTGGGATATAGTTAGGGTTAACTAGGTCATTACAGTTTTTATTAATGAGCTCTCTACTTTCTCTCCGCAGTGTAAATACATGTTTACTCTCGTGCACTGGAAGCAGCACAGTAACAGATTTGTCTAAAAAACAGCCTCCATGTTGGATGAGTTCAGAGGATTAGGATAAATGTGATGAGACTCCATGTTTGAGTAACCAGCTCCGACTATAGACTTTACTTCAGTTCAACTACAGAGAAAACAAAGTTCACTCAAAGAACAATTTCACTGTGATTATTGATTGGTTGTTAATTATTGGATTTTGAACTTGTGATATGAGGATGCCATTAAAAGAGTTTCCTCTCAGAAACAGAAGGAAAGTAAAAACAATAGTCGAATTTGTAGCATCACTTCATAATGTGTAATTTGTGACCCTGGGGAAATTTGAAATGATTGTTATCGATCACAAATCAAATGACAAATCAAAGAAATTAAAATATAGAATGGAATAGAATAGAATAGATTAGAATAGAATATAAATAGTTTATTGTCATTGTACAAGAGAAAGTAGAACAACAATATTAGATGTGCTACTTCTGAAAACAATATCTAGGATATAAAATAATCAGTTACCACAGTTGTATTGTTTACAGTAGCTGTACAGTTTATAGTGTAACTATAAGGAAGAAAAGTTAAAAACATACCTTTCCCTTTTTCATGATTGTTCCCTCTCTCCTCCTTTATGTTTCTGATGTTGATAAAGACTAATCTGCACTCACTACTTGATGGTTTTGTAATATATAACTGTTAAAAGTGCCAAATCTGAAATGTCTGCTCTTGTTTTAGAGTCAGTGTTTGATCCTAAACACTGCGAGTTACGAGTAAAACGTTTCCGGAGCAGTTGTTGCTCTGAATCTGTCTGCAGCGTGCGGATTACACTCAAGCTTTATAGGCCTCCGTGTGGTTAATCTCCCTCTAACCCTGATCCCTCGCCACCCCCATCCTCGGCCCAATGAGGTCGTTCGAGAAGTGTCCAGGTATATTTCCACCACACTGACATAAAGTCAGACTGTACCACTGCTGCTGCTGAACAGGGGGGTCATTAATGTGTGTGTTTGCTGGCACCGACCCTCTCGACAGTGTTCCAGGCAGATAATCATCCTGGAGCTTACCAAAGAGACTCACGGGACTGACATGTCTAAATAACATACGCATTGCATAACTATTCTGCTCCAGTTTGAAGGAAAGAGACACAGATATATGGATATTCAGGAATTACTACACTTTATGTATGTCTATAGTGTGTGTTAGACTATATTATTGAAGCAAAAACAACAACCCTCCAAAAGTGAATTTGTTCTTATAGAATGTCTTTTATAACAAAACTTTTTATCTATGCTACTTGATGTATCAACTAGAGCTAATACAGATTGTTGAGTATTTGTTTGTTTCTGTAGTTTCTAGAAATATTTCCATTAACAAAATGGATCTAACGAACTTCTGACATCATCCTTTTGTGTAACAGACTGGTTTAGTAAGAGTTACTCCAGACTAATGAGATGGACGTTAAGAACTTCATGGAGCACAACACGTCTCCGTTACAATCAGCAGTAATGAGATTGACTGGAAAGATTTCCCACGTTTGATCTACTTGTTCTTCTTGTAAAAGTTGGACTATTACTGGCACTGATCTTCATTTTACTGTTCACTGCTTTCACAAGAACACAATTAGAAACAACATGGTTTTAGAGAAATGTGATATTTCAGAATATATTTTGTCTCCATCATAAAGTAAGGACACACACAAGAAAACGTTATAAATTATAATCCATGATGTCATTGTAGTGATTGGCAGTCTGAATAAAGTCAACTATAGGCTATATAATGCTATGGTTTTGCAATTAGCTGTCCAGTTTACAACTAATAATTACAACTAAAACATGTTTTTTTTTTATAATGTCTTCAAACCCAAGACTCTTCTTAAAGGTTATGTAGCATCCAGAATAAACTTTATTTCATTTTCCCTCTATGAAACTCTGTTCTCCTTCCCTCTTGTGGCCACTAGATGTCACTAGAAGACAGTGAAATAATCATTATGTGGGGACTGTGTATCAGACACCGAGTAATGTGTTTTATACTTTACTGCCGTTGTTGTTTGCCTCTTTGCTCAGAGAAGTGACACGAATCAAAAGATTGAAAACTCATGATGCATCTTTTTCCTTTTAATTTGAATCATGTGAGTGAGATTATATTTTATGACAGCACATAATCCACAGTCATGGCTCAGTCCCAACCCTCTTCTCCAATAACTTTTTTATAAGGTAAACACAATGAATGTGAGCATTTTAAATGTTTTTTAGGCACTAAATCTAAAACCAACAGCAACAGAGTAAAAACTTGTGGGAAACCGCAGAGACATTGTTAACTAAACTTTAAAGATTATTATTACAAAGATAATAACAAAGTTATTTTGTATAGTTTAGGCTGAAAAATAAAGTAACAGTAAGAACCTTTTAATGAGCAGGTATCTTTGTTTTTTTTAACTCACATGGAGAGCATAGTCACGAAGGCCTGTTTTTATATGTTATATACATTTTTTTTTTTTTTTTACCCGAGTTACATGACAGGAACTAAGAAATGAAACTGTTGCATGAGAGATTACATCACCACAAGGTCTTTATAGGTGAGAATAGAACAAATGTATTGTAGGATGGGGAAATTTATGTTTTTAACTGTACAAGGTCCCTTTCAAATAAAGTAAACAAATATATAAAAATGACGGGTGGGGTTTAAAGTAAAAGAAACAAAGTAAAAGAAAATAGTTGGAGGAAAATAATTGGTTAAGTGAAAAGCTTTTACTCAGTCGAACTTCAACTACTAGTCCCAGTGTCTAAATATGGTCATTGCCAAAATGTTGTCCCTGGTCTTACCATCCTGTCCACTAGGTGGCGTATGAAGCCCTCAACATGATAAATAGAAATGCCAGAGACACTGGAGCTGATGCATTTTGAGAATAAAAGTTTTGCTGTGTTTTTATTAAAGGAGAGCAGAGGGCAGCTTTTAGTTCATGTTCAGTTTTTATTTCATGTTTCACAGAGGGGGGGATGTCAACCATTATTACCTGTAAAGGAATACAAATCTGTGCTATTTTGTTGTATAGAAAAAGTATATGTTTGTCTGATATCAGCAGTATTTAAATGACCGACATACAATGGGCGTATCTGTCCGTTTTATTTCTACGCTCAGCTTCTGATGGTTACAGCTACTGTTTAAGGAAAATGTTCCCAAACATTGATCCTAATTTGATTTTCCCAGGCCTTCTCTGGTGATAGCAGTGGTGAGGACTCCTTGTTCCGTCTAGAACCCTGAGTATTCTCCTCCAGTGACGTTGCATGCGCAGGTCCCGAATACACCCACTGAACAGCTTGTCTCTTCAGTGTCATATTTACATATATCTCTGAACAGGAACCAGTTCAGTTCATAACCTCCCTCCCTGCGGGCGCTCGCCGCCTCTGCTCCTCAAAAAACTCCCTGTGACCATCACCTCATTTGGATTGAAGCATGCCACTCTTGGAAATCACATTTACTTAGAACCACCCACTCAAAAATCAAGTGACGTTTCTTGTTAGTAATAAAGCCCCTAATGGCTCTCAGAACCCGACGCGTGATTGGCTGATTGCGTCTGTTGCTAGGCTACGGCCCCACAGTATGCCTCGGCGATGCTGATAGTTGACTCTACTACTTTAAGGAGGAAAATGAAGAAAGACGAGCACAAGGACGGATGCTATAGAACGTTATTTTAATAATGGTACTCTATGTTTGAACCATAAAACATTTACAAAATATTCACAAGGTGATGCAGTCAGTTGACAATACATATATTTCATTTATATATCTTCAAATAAAAAGCTTATACTCAGAACACATGGTTCAAATGCTGCCGTCTCTGCAGTCTGTACAGCAACTCTATTATGTGTGACATCATACAATATTTTCAATACTAACTTTAATTTACATATCAGAGAATCTGCCAACTAGTGAGGGTATGCACCAAGAATAAAGGTTATATACAAAATATACAACAGAACACCTCAACATATTACCCATCAGACACTTTGGTCGGAAATGACCAAAAACTTCTCCCTGATTACCGCATACAAATATACAACGCAAATCATTTCTTAAAAATGTCTTATTATTTCTCAGTCACAGATGAGTTATTTTTTATATATAAAGATTTCCCACATGGTGACACATTGTGAAAATAGCTTAGATCATTTGAACAGGGCAAACACAAACCATCCTCCTAACTGTGATAGACATTTCTATTGCTATGATATATAGTAATGCAAGAGGTTTCTCAATGTATGGAAGTGCATTATTACACTTGTAGCATGAATGTACAGTACGAAATCATCGTTGGTGAATGTTTGCATGTGTGTTTTTTTCTGGGAAAGAGTATGAGCTTCCCTCCCTCGAGCTTCATGAGCGTCAGCGGGAGGAGACAGTCTGGTGAGGAACAAAAAGGCCTCTTTTCTTTTTGGTCTTTAGAGGTGAAACTGTCTCGGACAAAACTCCAGGGGGAAGAGGTAATGACTTGGTGGTTTGGATGTTGACTCGAAGAACATGAGGAAGAACACAGACTTTGTTTTAACAGTTTTTTTTTTTTTTAAGCAACCCTGGAAGCAACTGGAGAAGAGATCAGTTTGAGTTCAGGAGCTTCCACCTCCTACTGTGCATCTATCCTTGGCTGAGTCCACTCGGTCACAGCAGCTCTGTTGGCACAGCTCCCACAACAACTACCATCAAGCAGGGGCCAGTGTACTGAATGTGGCCGGCCTGGCTTGCATGGGGAGCCGGGTGGCTGTTTCCCCCCCCAAAGCAGATACCTCGGTAGGCTGCGGGGTCGTGTGAGCTCAAGGGTCAATGCGGAAGGCCAAGAGCTTGTCAGAGTGCTGGTTGTTGAGCGTGCGCAGGTCTGGCAGACGGAGCAGCAGCTTAGGGAAGAGGGTGCTGTCGTCCGGGCGGCGACTGGTGATGAGAGAGCGCAGTGCTTTTATTAGATTCTCCTGCAGAAGCTCCACTGCTCCCATGTCCACTATACCAGAGCGGTCTGCAGAAAAGGAGAAGGAGAAAGTGGAGGTTAGACAACAGGAAACGTGACATTTATATAGCACGTGCATGTGTGCATATTGGCACAAGAGTCTTACCAGCTGACACGAGCACGACGGCCATGAAAAGAGCCATCTCATCCGGCTCCAGACCCAGATATCCGAGCTTCTCGCTGAAATCAAACATGGCGTCCAGTAAGGAGCCCATGCCGAGGGCCCTCAGTGACGCCAGGGAGTAGGTCTGTCCGTTGAGGAAGGTCACTGTCCTCTCCTTGGGGTCAAACAGTGAGCAGAACCTCACCATGAGAACCTGTGGACAGAAGCAGAGAAGTTAGAAATAAATCGTGGAAAACAAGAGAAGCAAAGAATAAACGTCAAATTCCAAAAACTAATTTAGTTTAAGTGAACGTACCTGGAACGTGCCAGATTTGAGCAGCATGACCTGATCATGTTGGCTGAGAGTCTGGAAGCCGGGGATGCTCTTTGCAAACTCCACTACTTCTTTGACAGCAGGGGTGAAGCACTGGGAGAACGACTCCCACACCTCCTGACTGGAGCGACTGGCTGGAGCCACAGGACAGGAATTGAGTGGACACGCCTGGAGGGGACAAGAGGAAGAGGAGAAGCGTTAGGGACTTTTTATCGACATTCATTTTATAGATATTATATGTGTATCAAAGTAAAAAAATGCTCACCAGCACTTTGGCGCCTCCGTTCAGCTTCCAGGGGCAGGCGTTTTGGTTCTGGGAATCATTGGCTGGAAAACTGTTCTGATTGGCTGAGTAGGACTGATGTGATAGGTGGCCACTAATGGGGCACTGATTCTGATTGGAGGAGTATGTGTACTTGGCATTGTCCATGTTAGTGTTGGTGGAGTTTTCATTGTTGGTGGAGGCACTGGGGCAGTTTGTGGGGACGTGGTAGCTCGACGTCCGGTTCGCCTGCTCCCCGTGAACCGTGTGCTGGGTCGTCTGGTGCGACAGGGCGGGCTCCTGCACCGAGCCGTTCTGATAAGAGGATGGGCAGACGTTGCTGTTGTGGGAAGCCATCTTGATAGGTTTCTCGTCGACGTTCGTCAAGCCGACCTGGTAAGACTGCGACACGGGGCCTTCGTTGGCCGTGGCGAGGGCGTCGCCGGGAGGTGACACCTCCATTTCCATGGAAGCCGATTCATTGAGGCTGTTCATGTAGCTCTGCATCTCGTCCAATAGCCTCTGCTTCTCCCGCTTGGGAATACGCCCGAAACGCACAGCTGAGGAAAACAGGAGAGAGCATCCTCGGTTAGAGATCATCGACGTCGGGCATCCACATCACTGCCAGCTTCTTACTGGCAGCACTTACATTCATCCATAACACAGTTACAATCAGTTTCATTTCACAGCACTTGCTCTTGCTCTGATATGAATTCAACATCTGAAACTCAACTGTAATCTCTACACAACTAATCTCAAAGACCGCTCTGACGCAGTCTGTCTCCATCCCAGCTGTTTCACCACAACACGGACTCTAAAGCCTTCATCTAGTGCGCCCGCCTCATCTTCCTCTCCATCCCTTCACAATCCTCCCTTCCCCCTTTTTTCAATAGCGCACCTCCACTGACAGCCCTATTTATAGAGCTCTGTATGCTACACTACCTCCCCTTCATATCTCTCCCCTTCTGCTTTTCAGTTGAGCACTCTGTTCTCTCTGTTCCTGTGGAAGTAGGTCACTGGGTCAACAGCGTTGAACATGATGTCATTAGTAAAGTGACAGAGTGAGTGAGTGGTGGAAAGGTCAATAAAGACAAGAGAGGCAGGTAGGAGAGGTCGAGAGACGGAGGGTTGGAGGTCGGGAGGAAGAAAAAGGGATGATGAAAAATGTATATGAGGGTAGATATTATAGAAACAGAAATGGCTATAGGAGTATAAAGTTATATATATGACTGTGGGATTGGGTAGAACCAATAACCAACATTCAATTATTCTGTTTAATTAATTAATTTGAGAAAATAAAAGCATGTAACATAAGGTCACTCATAAAGTTTCCCTGTTGTAATATGATGAATTAGCAGGTGATGTTTTTAACTCCCTAGTTCGGGCTTTTTTTTGGGTCAACTAAAAATGTTTGCTCCAGAAAAACCATGATTTATCATCACCTAGTTTAGCCCCATCCCTGGAGAGCAGACCCCTGAGGCGAAATAAGGCAGTGGAGCAATTTAGCTGCAGTAATATCATTTTAATTTCGAGTGCTGGTTTCATGAATAACATTAAATTAGTGTTTGTAATTGTCAGTGTTGCAGGGAAAGAAGGAAAAAGCAGCAGCAGGTAAGACGGTGTGTCTTGGTGAACACGGGGGGTAATCAAGTACTTTGTGCCCCAATTTCCCAAAATAAACTACATCTGTCACAGTTTCTGTATGACTGATGACGACTGGGACTCTGCAGCTCCTCTCGCCATAAATCAGACAGCGGGGGCAAGGAGAGAGGGAGGCAGAGAGGAACAAGAGACAAAAGGAGGAGAGAGGAGAGGGAGGAAATGATGATGAGGAAAGAAACTTGCTTCAGACCCTTTTAACTTCCAGGAATTCACTTGGACTATTTCACATCATATTATATGAAGCTTTAACATCTGATCCCGTGCTACCTATCAATTAAATCCTCTCCTCTTCACCGAGAAAAGTGAAAATGTATTTGGTTTTTTATTTAGGTCTAATGATCTGTGTAAAGCACATTAACACTCACCATCTCTGGACATGCCCACGGACAGACACTTCTTAAAGCGGCAGTGTTGGCACCGGTTTCGGTTCATGCGCATGATGAGGCAGTTTTCATTCTTCACACACATCTTGTAGTGGATGTTCTGCTGAATGCTGCGTCTGAAGAAACCCTGGAGAAAGCACAGGAGGAAGAAAGACTTTAAAGCATGTCTGCTCCGACAGAGTTTGTGTGTGTGTGTGTGTGTGTGTGTGTGTGTGTGTGTGTGTGTGTGTGTGTGTGTGTGTGCGTGTGTGTGTGCACCTGCTGATAAATTAAATGTCTAACAAGATGCTGTCTCACCTTGCAGCCCTCGCAGGCGTGCACACCATAGTGGAACCCGGATGCGATGTCTCCACACACCTTACACAGAAGCACCATTCCTCCAGTTTCTATGAAAGAAAAATACATCCATTATCAGAGAGGAAAATACAAAGACCATGACGTGAACATGGAGGAGGAGAGCAGGATGGATGGATGTGAGTGGATATACTCACTGGTGAACGTGCCAGTGAAACCACAAGGTCTTTTGGCCACCGTGGGTTGGCTGTAGGCTGCCGATGATACCGTCGTAACTTGGGCAACTGGAGCATTGTTTACTTCGGGAAACTGGAAGACCATTTTCGGGGAAGGGGTTCCGCCCCCTTGTTCGCCTCTCTGCCTCGGGGGCCCAATCTCCTGAAAGAAGATGCCCTCTGGGGACGAAGGCTGCGAGTGGGAGGAGGGCGACTGGGTCTGGTATCCGCTTGATGGGCTGCCAGGACTCGGGCTGGCACTGCCAGATGAGCCGGCGTATAAGATGACACCACCTGGAGGAACAGACACAGAAGGTCAGCTCACTGATCCTCATCTGGGTTTTCTGTTCACATGCACAATAGATATGCAAGTGCTGAGCAATACTCTTCTTTTGATTCAGTGTGCGTAGTTGGCAGACGTCCACAAACACACCCACGCGAAAACCCCGATCATTTTGAACAACAGAAATGTGAACTGGGAGTGTTCACTCGTTTAGATTGTTTAGAAATAAAGGGTCGTGTGGAAATAAAGCTAGAGGAACAGCAACTCTGACCTGTATGTGGCACATAATCTGGCACATAATCACTGGGTCGTGCCGACTCTGAATCAGAAACAGTGAAAACAAGCTGCCTGCATGTTGCTTTTAGTGATTAGTGACACTTTGTTATCATGTTGTAAGTAAAAAATGTTAAATAAGCAATAACCAGGAATGACACCAACACATTTCTGTTGGTTTAACTAACACCCACGTACGGCAAACAGTCGCAGCACGTGACTTGGTTGAAAAACATTATGGATTAATTGACCCGATAAGGCAGCCACGTGCCTGTCATACACTCACTGTATTATAATCTAATACTGTAAAACATATTCAGACATGTATGGGCAATAGGAAACAGCACAAGACGTGCATCAGTAGGTATCGGTGCCACAAGCAGGTCTTTGTCTAGGGACGTCACATCCAATCGGAAATGCCCTATTCCCCCTCACCACATAACCCATCCAGCCCCCCCCCCTTGTTTTGCAGACAATGTTCTTCCCTGCGAGATGAAAGACAGCCCCTCACGTGCAGCCAGCTCCCTCCCTCCCTGCCTTCAGCACTGAGTCTTTTCTCCTCTCTCTCCTCCCACCGCTCCCTCCCTCCTTCCCTATCCTCCTCCTCCCCTCCCACTCTCCCTCCCCTATTTGGCTCCAAGCCTGCAGACCCATCTATCCGCCAGCCACCTGACCGAGCGCTCACATGGACTCTTGACACAGTTCCCGCCCGGCTCACAAGGCTCTTTGCGCAGTCCCGTGTAGACGGCAGCAGCAGCAGCAGCACAATAACAAGCGTTAGGACAAATCACGTTTGGAATAGAAAGAGAGAGAGAGAGGGAGAGGGCTTTAATGCTGTGACTACAGACGTAGGGGGGGGGGAAGCAGGGCACATATGCCTTCGGTTGATGCATTTCTCAGAGTCACTAGAAAGTGTGCAGAGGGCAGCAGTCACGTTGTCACTGTTTCGACACATTCGAATGATTTGCTTGGGGGGGTTTCAATCAGTTGGGATGGTCATGGTGCATTTGGATCACAGGTGTTAAAGCGTAGGAGTGAGACAAACCCACCAAGATTCATTCAACCAGTTTTTAGACTGGCATCATTCTTTTATTGTTTTCTTTTCTTTTACAATTTTAGACAACTTTGTACATTTGTGCTGACATCTCTGAACCGTGTGGTGATGATGATGATGATGATGAAGCCGGTTTCCTGTTCACAGTTTGCCCTCCTTGTAATTTGCAATTAGATCACCGTGTCAGGTGTCTAATTACTTTAGAATAAAAACCTGCCAACCGGAGCATTTCCCACGTGCAGCAGTGGCATGCTTTAGATGCTCCACCCAGGATCTGTGTCAATCACACCATCATCACCACGATTGCACAATGCGGGTCACTAGCAGACAAAGATTCCCAGTGAAAACCCTTTTTCATATCAGATGTTTGCTCTACTCTATCCCTGATCTCTCCTCAGAGGCTGGCTTGTTGAACTGTAGTGACCGTGTTATCGACAGCGTCTCTGCATATTTCCTCTCAAGGACCTTTAGTCATCTAAGAAGGAAAAAAAAGCCCTGCCCTTCTCTTGCACTTTCTCTCCTTGAGAAAAACACGTGCTGCATTTCTGTTTAGCTCTAAGTGCCTCCTTAATTCCACGGCTCACACGTGTCAACACTGACTGCGAGGGGCTCTGGCCTTGAGAGCATGTGTGCGGTGTCGGCTCCAGTGTCAGCCGGCCTTTGACTTCACCTCGCACACAAACGCTACATTGTGCGTGTGGCGGCCTCCCAGTGTGTCTGTTGTGTAACAAGGGTAGAAACCTTATGGCCATGTGTGTCACCTGCGGAGAGAAGCGGTGACACCCGACATGTGACAAACAAGCTCTTCAAGCATTCACAGTCAAACATCCCCACCCCTCCTGCTGTCAAAGCATTACCATGTTCTGTCTCGCTGTAACCATTTCCAGGAATCGGGTTTGACTGGGTGCCAGTACGAGCTCTGAAAATATCGCTCCTGCCAGGCACAGGTTACAACATGTGACCTGTGGGCCCACGTATGGCCATAACAACTACAGTACAAACACAACGCTCCACTGCCCCTCCTTTTTCCAGTTCTCCGTGACTTCCACTCTCATGTGATCCCATCCCCTGTACATGCAAGCACGCCACCATGTACACTCAACACGGTTGGATCATATCACAGAGGGGGGGGGAGTGGAACACATGCTCCCTCCTGGTCTGTCCTCTTTCAGGAGAACATTTACAAATGCACATGGCCTCACTCCACGTGAAGCAGCTGGCCTCATGACAGATGCCTGTTGAGCACTGGGGATTCGCTGATGATTCACGCATTTATAAAAGACTTAGTTATGTATTTGTCCTCCACTCGACTGCTATAAAAATAGGCATGTACACAATTTATATGGCCGGATAGAGAAAGACAGAAAACGCCCTTTGCCCTGTCTTTTGATTATCAATGACCTTTTAGGGGCCATTTATAGTATGGTGGGAGTCTACAACCTCCATATCGTCAAAATGAACATGCTAACAAATAAATGTTAATAAATGTCCCGTTGTAAATTTATATTGCACATAAGAGCCTAAAACACAATCTGTGTCATGCCTCTAATAGCACTAGGTCACGCTAATTGTAGTGATTGTTCCTTGTGGCTAAGTGCTCTTGCTGCAGCTGCCACTTAAATGAAGGGCGGTGGACAGGGTGGTTTGCCAAACCCCGGGTTGAAACACCGTCCGGTGAGTGTCCGCTCACACTAAGCGAGTCCAGTGCGTCTTCTAACCATTTCCCAACCAGTTACAGTAACCAGGGGGCTGGTGATCCTCTGTGACCCACTGACCAAGCTGCAGCAGCAGGAGGAGGAATCCCCGCTGCAGAGAGAGAGCGGGGCTCAGAGAGGGAGAGAGAGAGAGAGAGACAGAGAGAGAGAGAGAGAGAGAGAGAGAGAGAGAGAGAGAAAGGGAGAGGGAGGGGGCAGTGTGCGGGGAATCACGCGCGGCACGTTGATACAGAGGCTGTGTACACGTGCTGGCAGCTCGAGGCGGGGTGGCTGCGTGATTCAGAAAAAAAAAAAGAGAGAAAAAAAAAAAGAAAAAGACGGAAGGCAGAGGAATGAGGCGCGTGACTCATAACACAACCAGGACTGTGCGTCTGTGGTGGGAGGAGGACACACGACACGGGGCGGACATGTTCTCTCTGTGGGCTTCGACCAGGTTTCAGCTACGTGCTGGTCATTAGTGGTGACGTCACGGCCGTTATGATTCATTTGCCTCGGGCTCTGAGGCGTCTGCCGGGCTTAGCCCACATCTCCAAATGTTGGCCTATATCTCTATAGTCACATCCACCACTTCCTCGTTAAGAGACTCAGAGCTAGGGTTGGTTTTAAATAGGTACGCGGAGCCATTGATCATCCGCCATCAGCATTTCGTTTCACAATTCATCCCCTGGCAGAAGGAGTCATGGCCGGTTCATGGAAAAACCGTTTGGCACCAGTCACTTGCTCCTGCCCGCTGCTTGACACATAGCCCACATTCACATGTGTCATAGAGAGAGAATGAAGAGTCTAGAATGAATTAGATCCAAGTGACCTATTAACACAGATCGCACTCAATAAAGGCAACATTTCCCACTCTCTCCAGCTACCCCTAAACGCATCACTAGTTACAGTAGTTCCGGGTATTTTTAGGAAACAGAGAGCAGCAGCTGTGTGACAGGATGTGTGTGTGATGGTAGATTTGAAGATAACATCAGTGGGAGTGAAAGAGAGAAAGTGAGAAAGAGATGCTGCTGCTGCTGCTGCTGCTGCGGAACCAACGTGCCTGGTGGTCGCGGGGGGCGTCTTGGGTCACGCTTCACTTGAGTGCGAGTGTGTGTGAGTGAGTGTGCGTGTGAGTGTGTGTGTGTGTGTGGGTGTGGGTGTTTACAGGAGAATCGGAAGTCCGCGGCTCAGATTTGACGACAGAGCCCCTCCCTCCACTCTCCACTGTCCGCAGCACCAGGCTGGAAGCCACATGTTACACATGCATCTATGCTTCACCTGCATCTATGCTTCTAACCATCACCGTGCACGTGGCCGCGACAGTTTAAGATTTAAGACGCAGGTAGGTTTAAGTGGTTATGTCAGTGTAGTGTCAGTGCTGCAGGGACAGAGCTCAGATGCATGCTGGGATCCACAGTTAAAATCCAACTAATGTCAGGTGTATTGGAAATAAATAATCCTTTTACGCATACACTCCAACAATATAAGCAGATATTGACCCTTGGAATTATACACAAGTAGACAAAAAGTCTATAGAAATATCACATGAAAACCCCTATAACAATAATATTAAAGTGCTGTGGCATCTTTCCCATTAAACACCATTAATAATCCCGTCACAAATTCCTGCTTCTGGCACTGAAATAAAAGTCTCCACTGGTTTTACGCACAAGAACCAAAGTGCAATGTGAGGGCAACTTACCACCAGGGCTGTTCTCCATGTTCTCCGCTCGGTCGATGCTGCTCTCCGGTTCCGTGGTGTTAGATCGTGAGCTGGTTTTAATGCTGGACCGACTGGTACTGCTGCTGCTGCTGCTGCTGCTTGCCACCACCGAGGAGTTTCGTGGACACAGGTGAAAGGGTCATGAACTGCCCAGGCATAGAGCGCGTATCCAAAATCTCAGAGAATCAGGAGTGCGCACAGGGCAGTGGGGGTGAGAGCCCAGCCAAAGACTCCAAAAAGAGCAAAGTAGAAGAAATGTGTGTTTGCAAAAAAAAAAAATTGTTGAAAATGATCTGTTATTGCCTCAGATCGTCTCCAAAAGGTGAAGGGATGCGCGCGGGGGGCTGCTCGGCTCTGCGTCCGCACACCTTCCGCTGCTGCCAGGCTGTGGTGAGAGGTATCACTGTGGAACTGTGTCTGAATCACAGAGGGTCCCGGAGCTCTCAGCTGCTTGACACGTACAGTCACAATCACAACATGACCGGAGTGGAAGTGGTATAAGCTCCTCTCTCTCTCTCTCTCTCTCTCTCTCTCTCTCTTTCTCTCTCTCTTTCTCTCTCTCTCTCTCTACACACACACACTCATCAATGAGCAACACACGTCCTAAAATAACCAGCACGTTTTCAGGTGTCTGAGAAATGTGACCAATTTTTTTTCTCCTTCCTCCCTCCCTCCCTCCCTCTCTCACTCTCTCTCTCTCTCTTCTCTTTTTTGTGCGCCCGTTTGTTGACGCGTAGCTATCAGGGATGTCTCTCCCCCCCTCCCTCCCTCTCTCTGTCACGCTCTCTGAAAACATCTCACCCTCCTCCCCCTTCACGCCCCCACTTATTTTTTTTTTTTCTCTTTCTGGCTTTTTCATTGGCCGAGAGCCCCCCTCTTGGACACGGCACATTGGGCTCGTTCGACGCAGGAATGCTGGTTAAAGCTCTCCAACATGTGCGCATGGCATGTGAGCTGGCGCTGCCCTACTGACACACATTTTATGCTAATGAGCTGCCGAGGCTCGGCCATAACAGGGGAAGAGAGGAGTCAGAGATGGGTGGAGGAAGAGCGAGGTCTCACTCCCCTACCGCGTTTCCAAGACTTCTCTCTCACAGGTTTGCTTTTACAGTGAAATAATAAAACTTAACCCCCACTCCACTTCTTATCTAAATAAGGTTATATGGTGCTTGCAAAAGGTAATGAGGACGAAACAGCACAGAGAAAAACAAGACAAACTAGTATATACAAAACAAACAACATTCGTTAAAAGTAGGCTAAAATCAGGCATTAAAAGGCTTTTCCTATATAAACAAAAAACATGTTTTAAGCAATGATTTCCAAACAGTGCTTCTGAGGCAAGGAAGTCCAGAGCCTTATATACCCATATTCCTGTTTTTAAACCCACATTAGGAGTTATATGCAATTTAATTAAACAAGGTGCAAACCCACAAAAAAAGGCACTTGACTCCTTCCCCATTGCCAGAAAGGGAGTTGGCCTTTCTGTTATTTTTTCACCTGGGTGTCTCGTTTCCATCACTGCTGATCGGAGCCAGAACCAATAAAAACCTGTGTCGACTGCAGAGTTGTTTGTGAATGCTGATTGTATCCACTCCCATTGTAGAAAACCAAAAGTGAGTGGATATTAATGGTTTATTTGACCAGTGGAAAAGAGGCTATGGTTACCAGCCTTTACTTAGGTATTATACCAGCGAGTGTTAGTTGGAGGACCTAATAGATTATTATTATATTATAGATTATGACTTGGAGAATAATGAGTTATAGTAGCTCCATAATATAACTGTGGGCCAGACCATGCTGAGCTTTTAAAGTTATTAAAGCAATCTTATATCAATCCTGAATTTAACAGGCAGCCAATGAAAGGAGGCAAGAGTAGTTGAGATATGGGCGCCATTGTTGGGTAAAGGACAGTAAGGCTGATGGCCAACCGGAGAAAGAGGGCAACTTTCCAGCGGCCGGAAAAGCTCCAGGTCTAAAATATCGAGAACTGTGAAGGGCCCTCCAACTTACATTATGTGTTCTTGAATACTACTTTTAAGACCCTCATAAGAGCTTATTCATCATAAATTTGTTTTTCATCCATCCATCCATCCGTCCATCCATCCCTTATCTACATCTCTTATCATTTGAGGGTGTGGGGGGGCTGGAGCCACTCCCAGGTGACATTGGGTGAGAGTTCATGATTTGGGTTAAATAGGCCCTTTCTTAAAACTTTAAAGTTCCAGATTAGGTAATATAAAAATATTTGATCTTATTTTAGGGGACTGTAGAAACATGGACTCTGTGGAAGAGGACAGACAGAAGAAGCTCAGAGAGGGACGTCGGCTGAAAGGTAAACAGGAAACAAACTTCTACAAAAAGCAATTAAATCAAAGTCCGGATGCTGTTTAAAATCCTGCACCCATAAGTTTTGGCTGACGTACCTTGGAAGTTGAAAAAATGCCTTTACAATGCGGTGTTTGGAGGCGGAGCTAGGACACGCCTCCCCCTCCTTTGTGCGTGTCAGTGTGTTATGTGACTGTGACTGTGTCGACTGCTCGTCATGGGGCTGTGAACTGGGAAACTCAGTGATCAGGAGAGAAGCAGTATTCTTTGTAAAAAATCCTCTTCACAGCTCTGAGAAATGAGAGCCTGAGGACACTCTAAATCTCAGAGGAAGCTTTTATTTTCTTTATATATTATTATGTTGTTCATAAATATATTATTATATATTTGTATAGATTGGTCATTTTGCAGTAAACACTCAATCACTACACTCAATCCATGTAATCCGATCAGTCCTCTGATACTCCAGATTAAACAGAATATTTGTGAAATTGTATTAACCATACATATAATAATAATATAAGATTAATTGATAGCAAATTGAATTGATAGCCCGTATTCACAAATCACAATCCTTAACCCTGGAGTGAGGAAAAACTCTTAATTTCTATTTAATTGTATTTATATGTGTTTATTATTTATATAGTCAATTTAGCTATTGCAGTTTATGCTATATATTTTTATATTTTTTTTCTGACCCATCTTTTTTGTATTGTCATTATCCAAGTAAATACATTAATAAGATATCTATCTATCTATCTATCTATCTATCTATCTATCTATCTATCTATCTATCTATCTATCTATCTATCTATCTATCTATCATTACAAAAACTTATAAGTCAGAAAAAGAAAAGAAAAAACCTCAGGTGAATGTACGTTTTAGAGCCTGTCCACGTGCCTGTCTAGATGAATAAACATGTATTTGGAGTGCGCATGCGTGTCGGCCAACGCCACATTCTCAGTATGACTCGTGTGCGTGTGTGTGTGTGTGTGTGTGTGTGTGTGTGTGTGTGTGTGTGTGTGTGTGTGCGTGTGTGTGTGTGTGTGTGTGTGTGTGTGTGTGTGTGTGTCTGTGATCATCTGTTCAAACATAGACGATCTTCGGTTGAGGGAGAGGGCACGTGCGGAAGGGGCGGTGCTCACCGTGACTCCTACCGCCCCCCCCTCTCCTCCCCTCCTCTGCCATCACGTTTTTACCTCTCGCCCTCTCTCTCCCTCTCTCGCTCTCTTTCTCGCTCTCTCGCTCCACAGATTGTGTTTTTGCTCAGATATCGGCGGATATTGGCGGAGACGCAGTGAATGTAGGTCAGAATCTGCTTGTGCAAACACGATCATCATTAAATAGCCCAAATGTGCCTGTCCTCGCAGGAAGCAGAGTAACAGAGGCCTGTAGCTGGCAGCCATGTAACAGTGGAGTCAATGTAGGTCACGTTGCTCATCCTCTCAGAGGCTGCTGCTGCTGCTGCTGCTGGTGGTGGTGGTGCTGCTGCTGGTGGTGGTGGTGGTGGTGGTGGAATGTTTTCTACTTCACAACTTATTGCAGACAGGTGTTGGTGCTGAGTGATAAAAAAATAAAAACATCCTCACTGCAGCTTTCCAACTTGTGGGGAACTAGGCTAATAGGTCACATGTAAAATCTCTAGAATTCAACATCAGCTGCTTGTATCAGGTTCACATACAGGGATCAAATGATGCACAACATTTTTCTGACTTGGATCTCCAACGATATCTTTGTTTTAATATTTTCTTGCTTCGAAAACATTCATCGAAATTCGTGATCCGACATGTTTCTTAACTGGTAAACAAGAATGATGTAATGATCCAGGACATAAAACATGTTCGTAACGCTGTGAGCCAACATGACTGTGGTGAAAGTGGGGCAGTGAGTTAATAACATGGGACATTCAGAGGCGGAAAGTCAATGTAGTCTGTCTACTCCTCTACATTCATTTACTTAGCTATAGTTACAGTTTCATTTGAAATGAATGATTTACATTAAGAACATGTGACTTGTTTGTAAAAGATGATTCATTATAACCGACTGAACTAAACGGTATATGAGGTAGATAAGCTCCACGTCAGCCAGCCACAGCGTAGTGATTCCAATGATCTAATAATATAACTTGACACTGACTACTTTTATTTTGTAAATGCAGGACCTGCTTGTACATGTGTATTTTCTCTTTTAACCTTTACTTACATAATTATCTAGTTTTCTTGGCATCAAATATCTAATACAGAGGCACGGCAGGTCTGGCAGGTTTCTTAGCCACACTGAAGTCATAACTTGTCTCTACAAAAATATTGTTTTCTTCCATTTGTATGTGTCGCCATAGCAATAAAGCCTCAAACTATTTGTGATCAACTCAGAAATTGGACTGTGCAGCACTTTTATGTAACTATTTTAAACTACTAAATGCCCTAAATACATTAAAGTTAATCCTCGACATCACATTCATCCTCAGCACAAGACTCGTGAAACAGCTGATAGAAGAGGAGACTCTTTAATTCTTTTTCATTCAATTTAACTGAATTAAATGATTTGAGGATGTAGAAGTTTACTCTCTTTGAGAATCTTAAAAAGTACCATTCTATAAACTGTCTAATTTGGTCAAGTTATATGGGGGTATTCATAAAATAACAACTTAAAAAATACTTTTAATCACATTTAATTTGAATAATTAAACAATAACAATAAATATATTTTGTTATTATTGAGGCAAACAACAGCATATACAAATAGTAGTTTAAGACTATTAACTATCCAAATGGAAATGATATGTTCAAGCATGTGGGGAAATTACATGCAGTTTTTATAACACAGGTATATATATAAAGTAAATATAATTCTGTAACACTTGAGATTAGTTTAATTATATGTTTCCGTGCACTCACCCGTTATACAGTATACATATAAATTTGTTTTGTTTAGACACACTAGGAACAATAGAGTAGTTAATTAGGTTTTTATATTAACTTGGATTGTTTAAAACTCCATTTCTTATAGTTTTTCTTATATTCATTTCTTAGTTTTAAACAGCGTCCACCTCCCTTGTTCCCTCGTTCTACTTTGCTTCGCTAACCCCTCAGGAGCTGCCTCTTACCACCGGTCCTGAATCCCACTCTACTCATCACAGATGTAATAAGTAAATGAGCACTGCCTCTCTGTGGTTAAACATAAGCTGTGCAGCTCAGTGCTGGTGGTGAAGACAGATGTGTCTATTGTTGGTGACATAGCAACAAACAAAGAATCAGGTCTGGACATGAAGACATATTTGGGACGTGTGGTTTGTGCTGTTGACTGTTTTTGACGTATTCCTTCAAATGAAAAACTTGTGTCCAGGAACATTAAGCAGTTTATTTACGGAAAAAAAAAAGTAGATTTTTTTTTTTTTTAAAGAAAATGTTTGATTGGAGTGTTCATCCATTGGGGTCATCTCACTGTCACTGACTATTAAAGCAACATTAAAAGTTGACCAGAAACGTTTAAGTACAGATTTAAGATGCTGGTCTATTTGTTTGCCTCAAGGTGGCAGTGCTAGCATTAGTAAATGTATGTAAAGGCTCACTTGCAAGTAGCTACGCTGGTTTTAAAGTCCTTGCAAGGTTGAAACCCAGTGTTGTGTTAGGCTTTGAAGTCTCTGTCGTCACTGCTCTTCAGTATATACGTGTTGGATGTATACGTTTATTTCAGAGATGCAGGGAGGACAAAATTAGATATACTGCACATTAGCACTGCCACTCTAATTAGAGTTATATGGAGGGCCATAAAAATAATAGCCTCAATAACTCCTCAGCTAACTCTGCAGCTGTGCCTGCATTGTGCTGACTCCATGTATTTAAGTGGTTGTCAAAACACAACTTGACTTGTGGAAATGACATTTTTACAACACATATTGTCTTACTGCTGCTGCATTGTTACCGCTCCAAGTGGCACTTGGGAGAATGAATCCATCTGTGCCCGGGGCGATCCCCCATCACCCGCCCTCTCCTCCATGACAAACTCACTACCGACCGCCACGTTAATAGTATGTTGACAGTGTCCTTTTCTTGTAATATTCTGTAGGGAATTTAAAGTCAGCAGAAAACCTGCTCTCGCTGGTTTCACCTTATTAATGTGGGAAGTTTTCAAGAATAAGTGACATCATCATTTCTGTTGCACTTGTTGTTGGCTGATGTTTCTGTAAAGAACCTGGCTTCTCTGTGTAGTGTGAATACACATGTGATTTCAGAGTCAAGGAGTAAATCCTGCTCGCTCTCTGCACTTGCACTGTTTGTTTCAGTTATATGCAACATGCAGGTATAAATCCAAAACCTGGATTTAAACACATCGTGGCGTAAGTTCATTCCACACTCTGGATGCTCCTGCAAATAAAATGCAGTATAGCCTCGCAGGTTCGAATGGGACAAGATGAGTATTAGACAATTAGATCAAATCATTAGATGCAATACTAAAACTAGAATGACCTCCACCGAGGCACAACAGTCCCTTTAATGTCAATCAAGCTGCACCAAAATTCACACAATATTCTTTCCCTAAATATGCCAGATTTTTTTTTCATCAAGCTCCATGAATTACTCCCTGGTAAAAATGATGAAAATGTCCCAAAAATGTCCCATCTTGCAATCTGAAAATAATTCCTGGATCCACCCCCTGATCTGGATCTGCACCAAAATGTAATGGATTCTTCCCTGACCCACACCACATCCTTTCCCTGACTTTCGCGGACGTCCTTTCAGTAGTTTTTATGTAATGTTGCTTTCAAACAATCAAACAGACAAAGGTGAAATCATAACCTCCATAGCATACAGGTAATGTCAACAGAACAAGGCTCAAAATGAAGTGTTGTACATAACATTTAATGATATATGCTATTTTAAGGTCTATATAATTTGATCCCAAACAACACAAAATGCTCAGTTAGTAGATTTGTGTTGTTATCCAGTCGTGTAGCAACACTAACAAACCAGTAAACCGAGTGAAAATGAATCAAATGAAATTGTGCTTTTATTTTGACAGAGTTGAGCAACCCACTGAAAATCCCCTCTCTGATGTAATGCTCATAAACAGTCATCATTTTATGTCCCCCTACACCGGAGTGATTTTTTTCTTAACTTTCATTTGTGTGAGTGTGCAAAAACATAGTCAGAATAAAACAGAAAGAACAAACCTGTGTGCAGAGCTGCGATACCTGGGGCCGTTGCTCTGCAGCATTCAAGGTTTATAGGTCATTAGGACACACTGAGCAGCATTCAGAGACTCCTGCAGCAAAACAAAACGATGTGTATATGACTAATACTCGCCGCTGTACACCCTCCAGAGGGCATTTACATTTTCTGACAGGCAGACAGCCAAGATGTGCTGAGATCTGCTGACAGGTGGCCTCCTGTGAAGAGGTGCCAGATTATCCTGAGGGCGGAAGCTCCATCCTACCTGGATCCAAACAGTTTAATGTATTGACTTTTGTTTTACAGTGGGAAGTGGAGGCAGGGTGAGGGGAAAACACTGGTTAGTGACAATAAGGGCGAATAACACATGAAATCGGATGTGTTCGTGTAACCTTTGGTGCCATGTTTGTTAATCAGTCTGAAAAGGAAAAGCTACTTATCCCAATATGTGTAAGCTGTTAACCCATGCCTGTGTGTTTTCTTTAAATTTCTAAAGATCTCTCCCCCTGGTTTGGTGAATCCATGCCATCTTTACTTTGTCGTGTTGTTGCCGTGGGCGACACTTTTTTCTGCATCTAAATTTGAATTCTACAACCTCCTGGGTTGAGTTCAGTCCAATAAAACAACTTTGGTTTAGGTTTGTTAAACATTGTGGTTATGATCACTGACGTCAACACTGACAGTCGTTTTCTTGGACAAAAAAAACCCTGCAGTCTCCTCAGTGCTAAATAATGTTTTGTTTTGGTGAGAGCCGTTTCAAGAGCAGAGTAGACAGATGTTTTCCTCTGACAAGGAGGTTATGTTTTCTCCTCTGTCCATGTTTGTTGGTGTGTAAGCAGGATTACACAAAAACAACTTGTTCCCTGAAACTCGGTGGAAGGATGTGGTATGAGTCCGGGAAGAAGCAATACACTTTTGGTGCAGATCTGGATAAGGGGGGGGGGGGATTCAGGATTTTTATTTCACTTTCACCAATAGGTTTTTAAAAAAGGGGATTTTTCACTTTTTCTCTTTCACCATTTTCTCAGGGAATAATTCATGGAACGTGAGGAGAAAATTCAGTCATGTTTAGGGAAGATGTAAATAATGACAGCTTGGCATGAATCCCACTGTATACATGGATGAGGTGTTGATCACAGTGGGCTAGAGAAAGATTATATAAGAATACAAGGTGATAATACAGTGACGTCTCCCCATTGGCCTTGTTCTGTTTGCTACATGGCCGTCATGCGATGCGGTGAAATGCCACAGCTTCTAGTGTAAACCAGAGGAACATGGAACACGCCTCGGTTTAGAGGAGTAGCTCAGTGTTTTTTGGGAAATGTGCTTATTTGCTTTGTCGCTAAAAGTTAGATGAGAAGATAATTTAAACAAGGGGCTGGAGCCTGTAGCCGCTTCATTTAGCTTAGCAGAAAGACTGAATAACCTGGCTCTGTTTGTGCCTCTAAAGCTCATTAATTGACATGTTCAATCTTGTTTGTTTAATCTGTGTGAAATCTGCCTGTTTACAGGTGGTAATGTGCTGATTCCTCTGTGTTATATGTCTGGGACCGGCTGAGACTCCAGGGCGTTACTGGAAATAGTCTGGCCCATACTATACCTCTCTTTGTGAAATGGTGCGTTGCTGTTGTTATATTTGAACTAACTAAACAAACAAGATGTTATCCATTAAAGGTAGGGTTGGTAATTTGTTTCAGAAACACCTTTTATCTTATTTATTTAAATCCTCTTCATGTCCTTGATAGCCATCACTGTATAATGGTACAAAAGAAAAGTAAAACAAGTTGTTGTCTGTGGCCCTGGCAGGACTGCAATATATACAACCAATCATTTCATTTGGACCAAATCAAGAACGTCGGATTAGGAATGCTGAGGCGGCTGTAGCACCCCCTACTTCCAAGAGGTGTAACTGCTAGGAATAAAAATGTTTTCTTTGAAAGTTTTATTTTAATACATTTTTAAAAGTTTGAGAACCTTCAGTGTATTTTCTGCGTAGCCTGTCTGATGCACAAGTGTAAAACGTGATGTAGGCCAGATAAGATAGATAGATTGATAGATAAATAGATAGATGTGTATTCCTGCACAAAAATTGTACTGTTTATATAGCTCTCACCTACTTGTATTTGTATTTTTAACTGCAAATCCCAATTTTTCTATTTTATTATAAGTTATTTATTACTTATATAAATATATTTCAAACAGCACAGTAAGAATTCTTCTACGTACATTTATGTTGTTTTTACACTTGCTTTGGCAATGTAAACATCTCTATCCCATGCCAATAAAGTTCCTTCGAATTGAATTGAATTGAGTAGAATAGATCAATAGATCGATAGATAGATAGATAGATAGATAGATAGATAGATAGATAGATAGATAGATAGATAGATAGATAGATAGATAGATAGATAGATAGATAGATAGATAGATAGTTGTAGAGATAGATAGATAGATAGTTGTAGAGATAGATAGATAGATAGATAGATAGTTGTAGAGATAGATAGATAGATAGATAGATAGATAGATAGATAGATAGATAGATAGATAGATAGATAGATAGATAGATAGTTTTGATGAGAGCGCTGATTATAGGAGGTTGGATATATAGGTTGCATCTTGTGTGATCACCACCCTTAATGAATGAACTTTAAAGGTGCTGGTAGATGGATTTTGTGATCTTTGGAATGAGTCAGACTAACTTGTCCAGCCTCCAGATACAAAGAAAGCTAAATCTGCCTCATCTGGGGATGAGGTGCAGGCTGAAGCTGGCCTCCTCTGAATGAGCTGATTGGATGGCGGTCCCTAAATGGGGAATAAAGCCTGCGTCCGAGGCTGAGGAGAAAGCAAAGGGAGATGATTGTGGAGCCATCATGACACGTCTCTCTCTACCAACTACCTGTCTTCATCCCTCCCCTCTCGTATCCAGTCATCTCATGTTGGTGTAGCTGTGCGCCCTCCAATCACCATCTGTCCTGCAGGCAGTAACACTTATACATATCTGCCGTAATTAGACAATGGCTTCCACATGTGGATCAAACTCTTTCAACCACTCAACCCCTACCTCACCCTCCCATCCGCCCACTGTCTCCTTTTTCCTCCCTCTGTTTTTCTTATCCCCCCCACCCCGTCTCACACTCCACTACCCTCCTTGTGCCCCTCTTTTTCAGTTTCTCCCCTCCTCTTCTCCCCTCCCTTTCTGATTGAATTACCATAAGTGCAGGTCTTGGCCAAAATATGCCAGCTTGTTCTGATTAAAACTGTCCTTGTTATACCAGAGACTTTCCAAATGGCTGTGAGCGCTTAGTGTGTGTGTTTTGGGTGTTGGGTTATGAGGTGTGTGTGAATGTGTGTTTGTGAGTGTGTGTGTTGTGTGTCGTATCGAAAAAAGAAAAATGCAGCCAGACAACACTGTATGGCAAAGAGATGGAGTGGAGGCCCGGGATTACGTCGTGGGGACGGAGTGGATGGAGATGGAGAGGCAGCGGGGTGAAGCGGTGGAGAGAGCGCACAGTGGAACAGTAATGGTAGTTGACAGAGTTGAGTTCACAACAGGTTCACGGTGACATCATGGTTGAATTTTGGGGAACATTTATAAAGGAAAAACTATTCACTGTTCATTGGATGCACATGTACACCCCCATCCAACCTCCTCTTTTCTTTTCCATCTTCTTTTCTTTCCCCTTCTCTCCACTTGCCCCCAAACACCAACAGTCGCAAACACCAACAAAACCAAACATGCAAATCTGCTTTGGCACGTTTTAATAAATGAACATTTGGTTGTGGTGCTGCGTACACACACGCACAAACACACACACATGGTTTAACACAACCTCCCAAGTTTCTCAGCTCATGCGTTAAAAGTTTTATAACCCCGAACTGAACTGCTACCTTGAGTGTCACCCCTTTCCCTTTCTCTCCCTCCTCGTCTTCCCCTGTATAGTCCTCATTGCCTCTCCTCCTTTTGCTCCTTCTTTTTTTCCGCCTGCTAGTCTAGCCAACCCTCACCACTGGTACAGTATGTTCTTTGTGTGTAGGCATGTTTCGCTGTTTGAGAGACAGAAAAGACATAATGGAGCCCCGGGACCTGAAATGTGTTTATGGTGTATGTGTGGGTGTGATTATATTTGTGTCAGCTCTTTCCCTCGCTTGGAGAAAATTAACAGCAGGGTGCTGTGGCGTGTTAGAGGTTCTTTGTGTCTTTCCTGTGTGTGCCCATGTTTATGAGTTAATGGGTATTGGCCAGCCTTATAATAAGTGTGACTCTTTGTCTTCTACCTTTCTGCGTGCACGCTCCCGTGTTTGTGTGTGCACGAGCTTGTCATGCATGCCTGTCGTCCTCCGCATGCCTCTCTGTGCACCGCAGAGCTTCACATGACATCAATCTGAGAGCAGTGGGATAGTGATCTCATTACCAACAGCCTGTTGCTGATTAAAACCTGCCGTCTGGGCCGTCCTCCTTCACCCTTTTCTTTTCTTCTCCCTCCCCTCTGCTCTCTCTTTCTCTCTCTCTCACTCTCCTGCTTCCCTGTCCTTTGACTTGCCCCCACCACCGCCGCCATCCCCCCCCTTCTTCTGCCTCCTCCACCCCTCAATTCCAGAGTCGCACCATTCTGCGGTTTCTCCACTGCTCGCTGCCAAAAAGGGCCCCATTTCGAGCTCTGCAGAAAGTTATGAGCTCCCCTCTTTTTTTTTTTTCTCCTCAGTTTTCCTCCATTTCTTTGTTCTTTCTTTCGTCTGTGCCGTCCATCTTTAGCCTCTTTATCACAGACACAGCCTCCGATAAAGCTTAACCTGCCACTCTCGTGTTCCTAATCTGCTCCCTGTGTCCATGTGTTTTGATGTTGGTTGATGCAAAACCAAAACAAAAGCAGGGGAGAAAGCATGTGTGTGTGTGTGTGTGTGTGTGTGTGTGTGTGTGTGTGTGTGTGTGTGCGTGTGTGTGTGTGTGTGTGTGTGTGGGTGCCTGCGTCGACGTGTGGACGCATGTGCAAGAGAGGATGCTTATTATCGTCCGCCAGATATACAGTCAGAAATACACAAATGCCTCTTTCACACTCAGCCAGATGTCACACACGGTCCCCTCCTCTTTGCGCATTTCCCTGACACAGAAACACAAACAGCGCTGACCTTTCACCCCTCTCGCTGACACTGTTGCTGCAAGTGTGGCACCAACCCAGATGCTCACAGCATCATGCAGGACATGTGATGTGACGCTTCTCACATTTGTATTTTGTTGGCAAAGTGATCAACAAGTGTGATCGGAGTCTTGAGGCTTGATGACAACATGACAACACCAGCAGCACTGTGTGTTTTGTACGCTCAATGGTTTTATTACAGTCATCATTCTGTAATAGTGTATTAGTTAAATATGACACTCTGTGTATTAAATGAAGATAGTGAAGTAGTAAGAAGAGAAAAAATATCACCCTCATATTTATACATGAAGTCCCATCCTGACCATTTCCTTTGTTCTTCTATTAAAAACACATGTTACATCACTGAAGAGAAACATATTTGTTATTTATTTATTCATTTGTTTGTTTGCAAAAGATCAAAAGGCCTGTGTACAGTTTGGTTTTAATTAAATTATTCAAGTGAATATATAAATATGAAAGTGTAACATTTTCAAGCACTTTTACCTCCGCTAAGAAGACGATGTTTTCACCCCGGTCAGTTTGTTGCTTGGTTGTTTTGTTTGTGTGTTTGTGAGCAAGATTAAACAAAAACTCCTGGACAGATTACCACGAAACCTGGTGGAAGGATGGTATCTGCTCTACTTAGTGACAGTCTTGGTTTTTGGGGTCAACAGAAGAGTTGGATTTTTCTTCAACCATTTTTGGACAGACTGTATAAATAATGCACTGAAAGCTATGGTTGGTAATCCTGGAAAAGATAGCAAGAGCAGGCTACACTGTGAAAATATGCAACAGATACATCCTAGCCCCTCCCATCGGCCCTCTCGTCAAAGCTACAACCCCAAAACACATGAGCGTGCACTGGCAACTGCGGGTAGACGACTTTTCCGTGACTCTCTTGCTTACTTTTTGGCTGTCGTCTCTGCTTCAGTGGTGTTTGTCTGTCCAGCTGAAGACTTCACTCATGCACAGTGAGAGCACGGGCAGGCAGGTTGGTAAGTGACAGACGGGTAAACCAACCAATCATTTGGTTGGGTTTATTACAGTCCTACGAGGGCCACAGACAGAGGCTTTCTTTCAGACCACTTTATTTACTGACGGCTTCCAGTAGGTGAAGAGGGTTTCAACAAATAAGATAAAAAGTGTTTCAGAATCAAATAACCAACCCTACCTCTAAGATGAATTCAAAACAGTTCATTAAAGTTTGAAAACCTTATTAATCAGTCAAAGTGGAGGTAAAGAGAAAAGGCTTTTGTGTTGGCTCTTGTTTTGGAAGGTGACCTGTGCTGACTGGAGCTGTCGTCACTCGACCCGTACGTTAGTCAGATTTGCCACTGAGGCCGTGAGTGAGACAGCCGCAGACAGTTTTATCTCTGACATGAAGCGGCAGGTACCTCGGGCCCTCGGGGGCAGACTGGCCAGGTTTGATCTCATCACGGATCAAATGTATCTCCACTAAATACTTCCTTACCAGAAAACCGCTGGGTTGATTTGCTTAGGAAAATCCTGTAGGAGGAAGAAAAGTCCACTTGAACTGATTTAAAGGTGCTGGGTGAATGGCTCTTTGTATTTCTCAGGCTACAGGCAAGATGGAAAACAGCTCATGGTCATTTACATTTTGGAGATTTAATGTGGTCGCCTAACATATATACCAGGCTGTGTGATTTTCCCAGAGTATATCTGTACTGTCGATTGGTATATACTTCATATTTTACACAGTAATTCTTACTCTTATTCTTAATATTATTCTTATTTAATTGTTTATTTGTATTCATTTATTCTTATATCTTATTTCATACATTTAATAACATACATTTACATTTAATCATATTAAATGTTGCAGTTCCACTGTTGAAGTTATTGTTTGTATCATCTTGGGTCCTTGGGACACTTATCCAGAGAAGGTTTATTTCTTTCCCATCAGTCAAATGAAGTCACAGTGAAGCATTGAGGGCCCCTGATTGGCCCCAGGCCCCTGGACTCCCACATGGGTTTGGCCACAGTCCCAAAGTCGATGCATTGTAAACACGGCGCGAAAGCCAAGAGCTGATACTGATATCCCCAAAGGTGTGCAGCCCTCTGCAGCATGTGTGTGTTTGTGTATGCGAGTTAATGGCTGTTTCATTAGTGCAGTTGTGTGTGTGTGTGTGTGTGTGTTTGTGCATGCACCATTTACCTGTGTGAGGTTTTGTGTGTGTGTGTGTGTGTAAGTGTAGGCCTATCTTTGGACGGTGAGTAGAGGAGAAGCATATTTAGAAATTCAAAACAAACAGTCGCCGAGTTGAAATCCAACAAAGGAGCGTTGACTGACGGTACAGTGTGGAAGTACGGAGGTGAAGAGAGAGACTGTGAGACAAAGAAAGAGAGAGGGAGAAAGAGAGGGAGAGAGGGAAAGAGAGGGGGTGGGCAGCAAGTTGAAACCTAAGCTTTCTGGACCCTGTTTTCCCTTCCTTCGGGCATTCTGTGGCTGGTAAAAAATGTGCTGTATATTTGAAGTGTTGGATCACGTGACAGAGGCAGGGTTTGTGAATCAAAGTACACATGATTTCAGGAGGAGAGAGATAGAGAGACAGAGAGAGAGAGAGGGTGTGTGTTGGTGAGAGAGAGAGAGAGAGAGAGAGAGAGAGAGAGAGAGAGAGAGAGAGAGAGAGAGAGAGAGAAAGAGAGAGACTGGAAAAGGAGAGGGAGGCGGAATGCAACAGGCTGAGCTCTCTCGTCACTGTGAGAGGGACTTCTGACTGACAAACACAGCTACTACTCTCAGCTCACTTCTCCTCTCAACCACCCTCGCTCAGCAGCACCCAGGGCGTCCGTCACATCCCAGCTCTGGTAAGTTGTGCTCGTCCAGAAGCCTTTTTGTTTTTTTGAGATCTTCTTTTTCCTATAACTTCAGAGTGTTGGCAATGCGTGTGTGTGTGTGTGTGTGTGAGGAAGAAGCAGACGGACAGAGGACATGTCAGAGCTTGAGTGAGACGTGTGTGTGTGTGTGTGTGTGTGTGTGTGTGTGTGTGTGTGTGTGTGTGTGTGTGTGTGTGTGTGTGTGTGTGTGTGTGTGTGTGTGTGTGTGTCTTCTCTCTCTCTCCCCCCTTATGTGTGTGTGTGTGTGTGTGTCTTTTTTTTCTTTTTTTCTGGGAAAGCATGAGTGCAGAGATTGAGTTTCCTGAGGACAGCTTTAATTGAGAACAGAGATTTCGAGCGAGGGAGAAAGAACAACAGAAACAGCGAAGGGAAGGGAATGAAAGCTGATCGGCACATGAATGTACTCTGGGGCTGCTCCATGTGAGGAGATGAAGGCTTGTGCTGGTGTGTGTGTGAGTGTGTGTGTGTGAGTGTGTGTGTCCTCATTTCTTTCTGCCCATCCATCCATGTGCCTCCATCAGACTCATCTCTGTGTTTATCCCTGACTTCATTAGCTCTGATTTGCTGAACGGCTGAAACCAGTTAAAAATGGATGTTGGAATCCCCCAGATTACAAAGAATGACATCAATAAGAGGGGACGTTACTATACAACCCGCTGCAAACTGGTTTAGATAGTCGCTCACATCTGTGTGTCTGCTGCTGCGAGCGTCTCAGGCCGTTTTCCAACACGAGACAAAGTCGCAGCTGGCTGTCGAACTTGATGGATCACTCAATCGACATCCCGAATGGCGGAGTGGGTCTGGTATACCTGAGTGTGTACACACTCACTCCCTCATCTGCTTCAACCTTATGTAAACAGGTCTCCATCCACACAGTGACATTAGTGCGATGGAAACGTTGAAATAGGTTACTCCGGAGATCAGAAGACAATCTGCTGTGTGTCTCATCTCTGCTGCTTTGCATTGTGAGTGTGTTCAAGTTATTGCACATGTTGTGGGGACCTGTGTTCCTTATGGGGACAACAAAGAAGTACCCATAATGCAAATGCTCGTGTGTGTGTGTGTGTGTGTGTGTGTGTGTGTGTGTGTGTGTGTGTGTGTGTGTGTGTGTGTGTGTGTGTGTGTGTGTGTGTGTGTGTGTGATCCATGTGATCCGGTGGGGTTGAAAGGTTGGAAACAATTTTGATTGGAACTCTCTAATGAAGAAACACACCAGGGAAACTGTCCCTGGATTAATTGAGAGTTACTGTGATACTTTTCTGGAAAGATGTGACGCTGCTGAATAGTTTAAAAACTGATTTTAAAACACTGTGAGCGCCATAACCAAAACTTTTTATCCATCCAAGAAATGTATGAAAGAAATCGAAAAAATCAAAAAAATAGGTCAGATCAGACAAGGTCGACCCTTTGAGATGAAAGATGAAAAGTTTATTCTTGCCAAGTGTGTGTGTGTGTGTGTGTGTGTGTGTGTGTGTGTGAATAAACTTACTGACCCCAATCATATTGAAACACAAGCTCCTTTTATACACGTGTGAATCACTTCCCTTTGTGCGACATCTTCCATTTAAACCCCGCCGCGTGATTGATTTTGATTAAGATGCGATTCATCTGCTGCATCCCGAGCTGACCTGAGCTGAGCTGCCTGCGTCCGCCCGCTGACATCATATTGCCCAGCGGTCGCACCACGCCACCCTGTGCAGTGTGAGCGTTTCTAACAGACTCTTGTCAAGTCTATTTCAGATCAATTTTCCTTTATGTCTCGCAGAGTGTTTATGAGCGCGTCCGCAGGAACACATAGCAAAGCAAAGCATAAACAGCTGGGTGTAAACAATGCATACTATGTCAGAGATCACATTCTGGAGGAGAGTGGTAGACTCGCTAAATATAACCCCCTTCTTCTCCTCTGATTGGACGGCTATTTATCACTTTGTTGTCAGTGGACTTCCCCACAGTGTTGGCTATTGAGTGAGCTCTTTTTTATTTCAGCTTTTAGAATCGGAACATTTAGGGTGGATGCATCTGCTCTTAGTTAAATCCTACTTTCCCCCTTTTTGGTTTCGTCATTCAGTGAAGAGACTTCCAGAAACGTTTGCGTGTGCTTGCATGTGCATGTGTTTGGGTGTGTTGGATAAAAACTCCTCTAACCGCTCTGCAGTCTCATCTTTGTTCTCAACACTTTTAAAGAATGACAGCCCCTCAGGCTGAGGAGGATGTCTGGCTCCACTCTCTCTCCCTCTCTTTCCCCTCTTTCTTGCTGACGTCTTTCTTTCTTTATTTCCTCTGTATGTATATATTGAAAAAAACCTCCACCTTCTTTTCTGGCCCTCGTCAGCTGAGTTTGATTTTGTACGGGGGTTGTTCTCTTGCTCGCCACATATAAATGGAAACGGGGAACTTCCAAAACAAAGAAGCAAGCGTTTTCTTACTTGACTTTGAGAGCAGAGGACACAAATCTTTTCTTGTTCTGCAGAGTTACATATTGTCTTCCGAGTTATTTAGAGAAAGTTTGGTGAGAGCCGTGCACTGGCTGCGGTTTGGACCCGACGTGCCCAATTGGCTTCAGAGAATTGGATGTGACTTGTAACATTCAATGTTGCTTTCACTGCACTTTTTAGAAAACTCAAGGCTGGATGTGTCTCAGTGTGTCCAAAGAGCTTCTCAGTGTGTTTAATCGAGGCCCGGGGCTGCTCTTCAGCGAAGGCTAAAAGTCCTTTAAACACACCACTAATCCTCTGTGTGGAGCAGAGATTGAGCTTGTGTGTGTGTGTGTGTGTGTGTGTGTGTGTGTGCGCGTGTGGTTGGGGGTGCTCAGCCAGTCGTTACACTCTCTTTTTCGCTTTAATACTAAATGAAAAGCTGCCTACCAAAATGCTTCAATTAGGCCTGACCCTTGTCCAGGCCGCTGAGCCTGGAGCGACAGGGGCTGACCCCTGGCTCCAACCTGTGGACCCTCGGCAGCCCACAGGGTCGGCGCCACATAATGGCAACACTGTGTGTTTTATGAAACATTACCATCGTCAACATCATCCCCATTAGCACTGCTCACACAGAATTCACACTGTGTTATTCCAAGTATCGTTGGTAGCTCAAATCTGCGCACAAAACCTAAGCTGTGAGTTAGAGGAGAGTCAAGTGATGCTTTCTGGTGCCCATGACATCTTGGTCGGCCCATTGGTCTATAAGAAAAAAATGTTTATCATCACCTGACATGTTCACATTGTATGTTAATCTAAAGATACCTAATTATTAAATATTAAAATATTCACAAGAAATCAAATGAAAACGTTGAATTCTTTGCTTTTTTGCTCAAAGGTTCATCAGCTAATTGATTAATGGATTAACTGTTTCAACTCTTTATTTGGTCATAATCACTTCACATGACAAAAACCCATAAAACTAATTCACAGCTATTATGACACAGTAGAGTGCATACCTCCTCCACCAAGGCCCAACAGTCCCCTCATGAAACCACATTTAAATTCTTTCTTGAGTCATGCCCCACGCCTCCACAAGGGTTTTTTTTTATCATGAATTATTCTCTTGAGAGAAATTCATGAAGATGTTGCAAAAAAAAAACAATCTCACAATAAAGTGAAGTAGAAATTCCGGATCCAACCCCCGATCCAGATCCACATAAAAATGTAATAGATTCTTTCTTGAGCCATGCTTCACCCCTCGTCAAAATTTAATGGAAATCGTTTCTGTAGTTTTGGCATAATCCTGCTAACAAAGAAGGTCTAACAGTCACTACATTCACATTTTTATTTGGATATGCACCAAAGAAAAATTCAGGATCCAGCCCCTGATCTGGATCCACACCAAAATCGAATGGGTTCTTTCTTCACCTTCGTCCCACCCCTCCACTCAGTTGAGTAGTTTTTGCGTAATTCTGCTGAAAAACAAACAAGTGCAGACAAGGAGGTAACAAGACTACAGCACATATCATGGTTTAAAAATGTGTAAAGTTCAAATTGTACAAGATCTTTCTCATCAGATCCTCATGTCTTTATAAACCGTTTGATTCAGATTTTTTTTTTTTATATTAAAAAAAGAATGCTGTTATAGTTGAACACATGGTTCCTCTTGTAATTTTCTTTTCTGGGAACAGAGATTGAGTCCATAAACTTTTCTAAGCGAGCGGATGTACTGTAATTCTATTTTACGAGTTGTACTGTGGCCTGAAGTGAAGAATGAAGACCGAAGTTCAATTTCAAGTTCTAGAGTAAAATTAAAGTCGTCGTCAGACATATTCAGAGATATGCTTATTCGATTGTGAGAGTTAGATGAGGACATCGATAACACGCTTGTGTCTGTATGGTAAATAATAATTACTTTCGCATAAGGCCCTGCACAGACCCAAAAGTGACGTCAATCATCTCATCCAAGCGAAATAAAGCAAATAAGGGTATTTCCCAAAATGCAGAGTATTGTGATTTACTGTAAATGATTTTTAATATGATGATTTTCTGGCAATTATTCTGAAAGACGCCTTAAATGTTTGTACATCCCTGACTGAGGCCGGCGACATAATTGCGTGCATAAATTGGACATATGTGTTTACCAATGCCAGAAAGATTTTTGCGGTCTATAAGATATCTGTCAGACGCTGGTGCTTTATGGCCCCCGCAATAATTGTGCTCCTCAAATGACGTTTAGTCTGACATGAAATATTGGATGGTCATTTGTTGGAAAATCTAATTATGTTGTTTGTGGGTGACGGAGCCTGTGTTTTCTTCTCCTCCCTAATGGTTTCTGTGTGTCAGAATGTGTATTTTCTGCTTGGTGTGTTCAGCACAGCTCATCCCCTGGCTGCATTCTCTGAATAAGGCCGATTCGATTGTGGGTTTTATGGTTTACAACAACTTCAGCAGGGACAGTCCCGGCTGAAGTCATGGTTTTACTTGCTTTTGGCTGTTTTTAGTTCGTAGCCTTCATCTCCACTCAGACTCTGTCTTTGTAGTCTACTCTGCGGCTCCATAGGCGTCATGAAATACAGACATTGTATTTAAGTTTGTCGTCTTGGCTTCTTTCCCACTATCACACATTAATGGCTCTGCATGTTCAAGCGGAACAAAACCATAACCCGTCATCTGCTCTGCAACTAAAGCATGACAAAAACTTGATTCATTGCTTCATGTTGATTTTAAAATGATGAATAGATTTCAGAAAAATGAGAAAGAATTGCAGATTAATTCACTAGATACAGATTTTTATTTGGATCCACACCAAATTGCACACACCTATTATATATCAGTCCCCTAATCAGGCCTGATTTTTCATTCAACAAGATCCATGAATTATTCTCAAAGAAACCAATGAAAATGTTGCATAACGCTCTTTCTCACAATGTTAATGAAAGAAAGACAAAAATCTGGATCCGCCGCTGACCCGGATGTGCACCAAAATTTATGAGATCTTTCCCGACCCATACCACATCCTTCAGCCAAGATTCGTGGTAATGCGTCTGGTAGTTTTTGTGTCATCCTGTTCACAAACACACAAACCAACAGACACACAGACAGGGGTGAAAACATAACCTTCTTGGCTGAGGAATAATAATAAATCACATATCCACAAAAGAACAACAAGCCCAAAGAGCCATAAGCTCTATTAATGGCCGCCTAGTTTCCAGCTGACTCACTTCACTCTGGATGAAACATACTTACGCTCAAGTATGAAACAGAAACACGACCAAATAGTTGGATGGGAAAAAAACAAACACCTTTTTTGAATTTCTATTAACACAGTTCAGAAAATTAAAGTGCAGACGTTTTTGGTTCATGTGGCCTGTTCTCACTCCAAAGGATCAAAGTGTGTTTATCATCAAATAAACACTTTTTGTTTTTAGTCTTAGTCAAGTGTTCACACTCTAACTGGGCTAAGACAAAAAAGACACTTTTTAGTACAGAAAAACATCATCATGTAATCCATCTGAAATGCTAACACCGCTTACACTGCGCACACTCATCAACCACATGTTCCCACAAAATAAAGGGCGTTATTATGTGATGTGGAGCCCAGTGTTCATACCCTCTGGTTGCAGTTTGTAGTAACAGGAGTTCCCCCAAGCATCACGGAGCTCTGTCACCTTCCTGTACCACCGGCTCCACCCTGACCTACTCTGTGTTACTGGAAAATGTTAATATATACCTCTTAAACCCTTCATCTTTTTTTCCCCCATAGATCAATTTACGTTTGTATTAAAAATGTTTCCAACTAAATTCCTAAAGTCGGGTATAATTAAAAAAGTTCCCATAGTGCAATAGATCTAATAGTTTTGACCTCTGCAAGCAAGCAATTAATCAACCAATCATGTGTTAGTTACCATCATCTGTTGGTGATTATAGATTGGTCTATTGGGTACAAGCATGGGCCGTATATAAAGATGGATGATATGACATAAGTATCTCGATCACACCCTGGCTGCCGGCTGCAGCGTAGGTCATAAACCCCCTGACCCGTGTTGGTGACTGGGACATGGACCAAACTACAAAGTCAAACTACATGTTACATTTTCTCAAAGATGGTTTCGGTCATTGTGACAGTGACACCATCTGGGGCTTATTTTTCCATTAAGTTTTGTTTTCATCAGTTATTTTGATGATACAAAAATGTGGTGAAACTAACTGAGACCAATTTGTGATCGGCCGAGAGCGTTTTTCGACGAGACCTCGCTACTGCCAGCTGCACCCCCCCCCCCAGCCGCTATTGGCTGGCTCCGATTGCGCAAGCGTTCATATGCAGGATCTTTCAGCCTCATTTTTAACCTAAATAAATTGTTCAGCTGAAGGCCTCTGTTTCACGCCTCCACCTGCAGTCAATCTGATTCCAAATCATCCTCACAAGGAGAAATCTAGTTCACAATTTAGTTTTTCCTTTTTTTGCAAAGCACCATGTGCACTGCTGACGGCAGCTGTGCAGGAGGAGTCCACAGGCTGCGGTTGTTTTCCTTGTTGCTGTAGTAAATCCTGTTTATTAATTACTCGCTGTGACATGAATAAACCTGTGTGTAAATAGTCATTATGCACGATTTGATCTGGATGACCTTTACTTCACACAGGGGCAGAAGTGTTCCCGATTCTGTACGCATCAATTACATTTAATAATTAAGTCTAACACGGTCAAATAGCCAGTTAACATTCAGGGAAAGTGATTAGGGCTAAACAGTGAGTTTCAAAATCTTACTAATAGCACTTCATTTCCATTTGAAGTAATTGGCCCACTTGTGTTTGCAAAATGCACTGGGACAAGTGAGTTAGGAGTTGTTGTTTATGGATCCATGCAAATGAAAGGAGGATGTGAGGACGCTGCTGGACAGAGCGATCACGTCTCGATCGGATCTCGATGTTGACACTGCAGACATGAATGAATAAAAGGTGTATATGTAGATACAATCTGGATATGAGATGCATATCAATACCAGGCGTAAATGGAGTCAGGTTGCGTGTGTCCCACTTCTGACAAATGGTTAAAACAGGAAAAAGAAAAAAACGATTTCGCTTTTTTTCTTCTTATGCATTCAATACGGTAAACAGTGTATTAATATAATACTTTTCTGGTCTTGATGACCACTGAAGGTGCTCTACAGTACAGTTATGCTATTCACCCATTCACACACATATACAGGGCATCTACAGTGTGTGCAGCACTTTTCTCTATTAAACAAAGTGGATGATCCGTTCTGTCCCAGTGATCCTGAAAAAAAAAATGTTTTTATGTATTTATTTAATGGTGGCAGCATCACATTTCACAGACCTCGGTCACTTACAAGCTACATATAACATTTGGCGTGTCCTACAGAGCTCTCGTATACTCATGCATGTGTCACAAGTACGCTGTGTGATTAAGTAAAATGTGTCAAAGTGGCCGAGAGGAAATCTGAGCTTCATATTGTACATTTGGAGTTGTGGTCTCCTAAAATACTGGACACAGGTCGTTTTCACATGAACGACCTTGTGAAAATGAACCAGCACAGTGTGAAGGGCCTCCTCTCTCTCTCTCTCTCTCTCTCTCTCTCTCTCTCTCTCTCTCTCTCTCTCTCTTTCTTTGTGTGTGTAAGTGTGTGTGTTTGTGTGTGTGTGTGTGTCCTTTCATAACTGTGACCTAAAGCTGATTTGGGTTGGAAAAACCATAAAGTTCACATTTACACCCAGCCTAACTCGATCCAGATGATGCTCCTAATAAGCACTTAAAACATGCTATTCAAAAAGGAGAAAACATTTTTTTTCAATTTGGTCTAGAAGATTTTTACAGCTGCAGCGACAATGCGTCAAACACAGTGAAGCAGTTGCTAAAAGTGTTGTTGGTTGTGATTTGTGTGAAAACGAGAAAAGTTGACAGTGTGTCGTGGTTTGTTGGAAAACACAGGGAGACGGAAAGCCCCGATCGTTTTTACACCGAAGCTGTTTTTAATCGGCATACTCTGGAAAGAAAAAAAAAAACAGGGCATTGGTTGTGTGTGTGTTGGTGCGTTGGTGTGTTTGTGTGTCAGCAGGACCAGCACCAGGTGACCCAGTCTGACCTCACCCAGCCAGGTCTCATAAAAGCAGCATTGAGGCTTGGAGGCCCAGAGACACAGCGCAGCTTTTGTTGCCCTACCCAAGGTGTATTCCCCCTGGAGGGAGAGCGGGGGGGGGGGTTACTCATTAGAGAGAAAGAAACCTTTCCTTGGCTCGGCCGCACATTATTTCATAGTTTATCAGTGGATATAAAGCTGTGTCTTTATTTTTATGTATGTTTTTTGCGAGCACTCGGCCTGTTTCTTCGCTGCCTCCTCCCACGCTGCCTCACCACACTTTCTTTCTCTTATTAATCCAGCTTCCAGTGTGGATCTAATTAATAGGTCTGTGCACTTCTTACACATGGTCCGCCAGATGCTCCAAACTCCCTCCCGTGCTCTTTCCCTCGCTTTCTCTCCCCTTACATCTTTTTCCATAGACTTTTTTCAGCTTTCGACACTTTAATTTTTTTCTTCTTTCTCCATCCCGGTCCTTTTTATACATCTGGCTTTCATACCAGTGATTTTGGTCGTTTGAATTTGATTGGTTTTAAATCTAACTCAAACGTGGCCTCTGTGGAAGGATTCTCCGTCCTGTATTTACTCCTTTCATTCTTCAAGGTCAATTGCAGCTTTCAGTGGTGCTTCAGTGTGTGTGACCGACGCTGCGTGTTCTCTGCTGATTACTTGCCCATGAGCATGATTAAAGTCACAGAACATCTGCGTGCGTTTACTCCTGCGGCCTGCATGTCCGTGCTTGTGTGTACCTGTGTTCTGATTGTAGGGAAGCGTGTGTAAGCATATGGATGTTTTAAGAGGGGACCAGTCCACACCAGACCAGTGGCAGACTTCTTTTTTTAAACCCCACACAAACTGTGTTTGACAGTTTTTGATCGTCACAGACAAAAGTTCTTTGAGGTAACAGTTGCAGGGACTCTCCACGGCTGGCCGTCGCAGCGAAGAGAAACCACAGCAGAGCCAGGCAATTAGAGAAAATATGTCAATATGAGAAATGTGGCTTTAAAAACAACACTCGCTCACTGCGCTGACTGTGTGGCTTTGTGTGTGAATGTGTAATATGTGTGAGGGAAAGAAACATCCACTGTAACCAGAGTATGTAGAACAGCTCAGCTCTAATAATAGCAGCAAAAATGTCCGATTTTTTTTCACCCTGATTTTCCCACTAAGGATAAACTGAATATTAGAAACAGACATCATTATAACTGTGTTCAATTCAACCGCAGCACAAAGTTAAAGGTCCAGTGTGTAGGATTTAGGTGAAAGGGATCTATTGGCAGAAACTGACCATAAAAAAAATCCTAGTGATGTTTTCACTAGCGTGTTGCATATGAATTGTACAATTTGTTGTTTTATTTACCCTTGAATGGGCCTTTTATATTTAAATACTTTATATCTACATTGGGAGCGGGTCCTCTCTATGGAGGCCGCCATGTTTTTTTTACAGTAGTCCAGACTGGACAAACTAAACACCTTTTGAGTTTTGATGACAACTGAAGGCTGTCATAATTTGGAAGGGCAGTTTGAGGTGAGGGGTAATCAGCTGCAACACGCAACTTCACCAATAGATGTCACTAATTCCAATGCACTGAACCTTTAAACCTCTACATGACTCATGTCTAAAACAGTGTAAAACTAAAGTGGACAAAATTTCTCTTTCGTTAAAATAAGAATTATTGCAGGACTCATGTTAGACAAATTTTATGGTAAACATAGAGATATGTTAGTATGCTGTAAATATATATAAACCACTCAATAGTCTTAATAGTAAGACATTTTGTTGTGATTATATGATAAATTTTGGTATGAAGCTTGTTCAAATTAGATAAAAGAGTTTTCTTAGAATCTGGAGTAATGAGGCCTGAAGCGACTGATGTGGTTTAAGCGTTGAGTTAACCTTCTGACCTAAAGCATGTGTTTCAAATCTTGTGTTATTGAGTCACCCAGACAGTTTTGGATAGATGAGACCGTTTATCGATCTGATCCAGGGGGAGGTGAAAGATCGGAAACATTTTAATTAGATCCGTTTTCTAATGAAGAAATATACCAGGAAAACTGGTTTATTGAGAATATTGTTTCTGGAAAGTCATGATGCTACCGAATATTGACCTCCACCAAGGAGGTTATGTTTTCACCCCAGTTTGTTAGTTCGGTTGTATGTTTGTTTAATTGTGAGCAAGATTGTGCAAAAGCCACCAGATGGATTCCCACTTGGTAGACAGATGTGATACCTGTCAGGGAAGAACTTGTTAAATTGTGGTGCAGATCCGGATCAGGAGGTGGATTCAGGAGGGGGGGTTTTTACACCTTCTTAAAATGTTTCACCATTTTCATTTCTCTGAGAATAATTCATGGATCTTGAAAAAAATCTGACATATTTCAGGGACAGATATTTATGAGTGTATGTAATTTGGTGCAGATACAAATAAAGATACAGATCTAGTGAATTTTAAATGTGGTTTTATGAGCGGGTTGCTGAGGTATACCTTCTACTGAGTGTCATTGTAGTTTAAATATTATTTTAAAACACTCAATATTTACAAACTTGTATCAATGTAAGAAATCACAAAAACTAAAACCAGACTCTCCATGAGACAAGAGGTCGACCCTTTTAAATGGAAGATGGAGTTTATTCTTGCTGAATTGGTATTTGTATTGCTTGTGTGAGTGTGTGTGTGTGTGTGTGTGTGTGTGTGTGTGTGTGTGTGTGTGTGTGTGTGTGTGTGTGTGTGTGTGTGTGTGCGTGTGTGTGTGTGTGTGTATTTTTACCTCCACATGTGGAACAGTTTATTTTAAACCAGGTACAGAGTGATCCTTTGCAGCAGCAGCGTTGTAATTGACTGAGTTCTGTATCAGTTACAGCAGCATACCTTTCTTTGTTTGTGTACCTGCACTATTCTTTCTGTGCGACACAAATACCACTCCTCCATAAAGTAGATAGAATTCATTATGTGTTCCTGTTGATCTGGTTTAAATTCATATTTCCAATCAATCCGTCTCTCACCCACCCCGGGTGTTTGATTCCCATGCCGGAGCAGGCCCAAAACAACAAGACATTCTTTGGCCGGGCTGTATGTACCACAGCTCCACCACAGATAGTTAAGCTCCACCCTCTCATGGAATCACTGAAGGGGATGAGAGACATGGCGAAACAAGAGGGGAGAGCGAGCCGTCATGTCACTTATTGACAAGGTCACAGAGGCACAACGTGAGTCCTGAGAGAGGGAGAAGGTGCAAAAAAGGACGCGGCCATCAGAGGAAGAGTGAGTTGTGTGTGTCTGTTGTTGGAAAGGGTTAATTGTACCCATGTTGTGGCTGGCTGTTCTCTGGCAGACTGGCTAGAGTCAGGCTGGCAGAGGGAACAGAGAGGCCCTTTATAATACAGTTCTGCTGATTGAAATCATATGGCATTGCCTGAAATCATTGAACTACTTGGAAGAAAGACAAAAAGCAGGAGGGAAGTGTGGAGCCCCTCTGCTTCTCTGCAGTTTGTTTAACACTCTTTTTGTCCCTCGTCTTCATCGTTCTTTGTTTCTCGTCTGGACTTTGATTTTGAAGTATTTCAACTTTTGTTTTTTGAACGAATTGTCTTTCGTGGAGTTTTTAAACCATCGTGCTTCGACAGTAATAACCAGACTTTGTTTCCAGTCTCTAACCCCTGCTGTTTCTCATCCCTCCTTCTCTACAGAGTCTGGACCTGCTCGGTTCTCGGTCACTCGGCTCCTGGTCTCTTTCTGGCTTCTCCTCTCTCAGCATCATCCCTCTCACCTCTCCGAGGCCCTGACGGCAGAGACGCCAGCAGCTGAGAGGGGCTGAATGGCACCAGCTCCTTTCAGACTCACCATAGGGCCCTTGACTGAGACATAGGAAGAGCCAAACAGCGAGACGAGTCACCTAAAGCATCACCAGCACTTGGCACCATGGCAACCAATAGGGAGCATCAAGTGCGTCACATGGCCGGCTTCCCCCGTGCTATGTACCCGTTCACCTTCAACTCCATGAGGAGCCACTCCCCCTTTGACCTGCTGGCCAGTAGCCACCTCTTTGGCCGGTTCGGGGCCGACCTGCCCACAGAGATGGCCGCTTTGTGTGAGTACCACAGTTCATTTGTTTTTCCCTCACACGACTTTCACAAACAGCCTCAGAGAAGTGTCATACTCCACTGAAATTGAGTATTTCTCCATGAGACGTGCGTTTATAATAAGATTATCCATCTGGCGCGTTACGTGAAAAAGGAGGGCGTTTCTTTCACAGCAACACATCTGACAGAATCTCATTATATCCAGAGCCACAATGAGCTTAATTCAGATTCCAGCGAAAATGTGGAAAAATGTTTTATATCATCATGAGGCCTGAAACTCATCCAAGGTTCAATTAGGAGGCAAAAAATCCTGATCCCACACCCCTGCACATGACAAGATAGTGTCCTCGTCCCCACCACTTTGTGTTTTATGTACAACAGCACAGAGACGTCAGAAAGTTTAGGAAAAGTCTTCGGGGCAAAAGAGGAAAGGAATAGGAGAGGAGACAAGAAGGGACGAGAGGGGACAAGAGGTGGGGGGAGACGAGAGAGGACGAGAGGAAAGGAGATTATATTCATGGATCAAATCATTACATGTAAAGATATAGAAACAGAAATGTAAAGCAGAATGAGGCCTTCGTCAGATGAGACAGTTTTTTCATTTCAACTTGCAAAAGCAGTGTGTATGTATAGAGACACACAGAGTTCCCATTTTGGGTCACAGGGGGCGCTACTCCCCTTCAATGGGAAGAGAGACACTATAGAGGGAGCTATGTGTTAATGTTTCTTTTTAAGGTTGATTTTAATATAAGAGGACCCTTTCTCTTCTGCTCTAATGTACTATGTTTTATTGTTATTTTATTTGTGTGGATAAAATATGATACATACAATTTGTATCCTTTTTACTTTCTCTTTTATTTCTCTGTATTAATCTGCATTCAGTTACACTAGTGCTTCCCTGTAATGTGAGCCTTGTAGCAGTTTCGAGTTATGCAAACTACAGTTGGATTTAGTACATTCATATAAGAGAGACAAATATCAACAGTTAGCTGCAGTCACTGTACTGAATGTTCAGCAAGGGCCAACCTTAAAGCATTGTACACTGGTTTTTGTTGGTGCGTGGCTTGTTTGCTCTCCTCACTTCAAAGAAATTCTGGATCCATTCAGCATCAGCTCTGAGAGCAGAACGAGAACAAATGAAACTTTGTGGTGATTCATGTTTCCTCTTGTCCATCCATCCACGGGTCACTGAGGGAGAGGGCTGGAGCCAATCCCAGCGGACATTGGGTTAGAGGCGGGGGGGTCACTCTGAATTTTTCCTCTCATAACACTTGATAATTTTCCCCTTTCAAATAATGTTTTTGTCATTAGTTAGCATTTAGACATAAGGGATTTTTTTTACTCCTGTACACTGAAACCTTTGCATTTTCAGAACAAAGACTTAACCTTTAGTGTTATTAAGTGAACACTAGTATCCTCAGGTTACGTTTTCTATATTCAACCGTGTGTGTGTTGAGGTCATGTCCCAAACTAACAAACTGCAGTATCTTGTACCCATATTAATCCCTATATTGGTCAATGTTTATAATCAGACTCTGTACTCAGGGGTTTGTTTGTCACTATAAGACTAAAATCAGTTGTAGAAATACCTGCTTAACTCTCTGCAAGTGTGCATGTGAGTGTGTGTGTGCACAGATACTGTGTTCACTGAGCAGCAGTTATCTGATGATCTCCAGTTGTACGTGGAGTCACGGGACTGACGGGAGTAGGTTCAGCGAGCTAGTAGCACTCAGTATACGATTACATCTTTGACATGTTGCCTCTGGGGTTTTTGATTACGTATTTACATATGTACAGACAGAGACAGAAAGATAGGATGGCAATAAAGTTGGTCAGTGCCTGTGACAAAACCAGGGGCGAAAAGAGGCTTTTAAAGTTAATGTAAATCAGTCACATGGATCTTTTTTTTTTTTTTTATATATATATTTATGTATTTCACCTTTTTTTAACCAGGAAGATCCTGTTACAATACGATATCTATTCTGCAGTCCTGGTCAGGAGGGGCAGCAATGACATAAATAACATAGACAACATGTTTCATTTCTTGAGCTTGTCATAATGAGACTAATCTATAAATCAAATATCTATCAAATAGATGTCTATAAGCAAACCCAGCTGACATCAGGCTGGAGAGGGCAGATTAACAGTCCATTACTGTCCTCCACTAATACTGGTTTTGCTTGTTTACACTGAACCCAACGGAAGTGGCAACATGGAATAAAGGTGCAGCTGGAAAACTGTTGTTACTTCATCTGATGCAGGCCAGTATTTACCTTGAGTTTTTCAAAGCACAGTTATCAGACCACTTTTAATGACGAGACTAGAGGTCATACCTCCACCAAGGCCTGACAGTCCCCTTATGAAACCACATTTACTGTAATTTCACAAGATCCAGATTTTGATTTGGATCTGCACTAAATTGCACAGACTGATACATATCATCACCCTAAACATCATACATCAAGATCAGCAAATTATTCTCTGAGAAATAAACTAAAATATAAAAAAAGCCCTATCTCACAATGTTAAATACAGTTAAAAAGAAATCCTGGATACACCCCATGATCCATATCCGCTCCAACATGTAATGGTTTCCTGCCTGACACATACCACATCCAGGTTTCATGTTTTTTGAGCAATCCTGCTAACCAACAATCAAACACAGATAGGACCATAACCTCTTTGGCTGAGGTAATAATTAAGATTTAAAATGGTAATAGTAAACTGGTCACCAGTAATATAACCAGGGTTTACTATGAAACCACTGAACATTTAATCCCTAGTTTCAGGTCCACACAGGCCAGTCACTCCCAGTATGATGGATGGGACAGTGATGCTGCAGTGTTCTGACCACATACTTCTGCAGTAAGGTGAGAACAAACAGCGCAGCAGTGTCAAACACAAAAGTATTAGAGTACATTTAGTGATCTCTTTCACATCAGTTTGAAATACAAAGCAAGTGTCAGCTCACTGGAATATAACAGCAGGTATTTGCAGCTTCAGCTTGTTGCACTCTTCACATCATTATAGATTATAGATTTAAAAACAGATTTGAGGATTTGATGAAGTCCCTTTGTTAAACTGATGTCCCTTATGTAAACTGATAGTTAGTTGTGGCCAACAGCCAACAACGGAGTTCTCTGCTGATTATTTTCAATGAAGAAGAAACCATGCAATTAATGAGCCCATTATTTACCAACAAGCAAAGCTAAAATCTCTCATTAGTGCACAGTGAACAAAATTAGACAAAATTACAGTAGAAGTTTAAATGGCCTTTGCTAATTAATTCAAACCAGGTCCTAATCAGTGTGAGCGGAAGACTGGACTTTGTTCCCTAATGAGATGAAACTCAAAGCCTCC